>NC_041223.1:20493727-20521375 GCF_002837175.3 Physeter macrocephalus | reverse complement strand
ATCCCACATGCCGCGGAGCGGCTGGGCTCGTGAGCCATGGCCGCTGAGCCTGCGCGTCCGGAGCCTGTGCTCCGCAACGGGAGAGGCCACAACAGAGGAAGGCCCACATACCACAAAAAAAAAAAAAAAAAAAAAAAAAACTCCGTCTTTCATCTCATCCCTCCAAATCAGAGAGGAGGAGAAGAGAGATGCCTCCCACCTCTAAACCAAACGACATTTAGTAACGCACACTTAGAAATATGCTGGGTTGTGTTCGATTGTAAACATTCGAGGTGATGTCCTTAGGGCCACCTGGCTGCCACTTTCCCTGCTGCCTCCTGACACCAGTGCTCTCCCAGCGGGGCCTTGGCACCACTGATCCAGCTACATGTTTATGATTAATCTGCTTCTGCCTCTCCTATCCTTTCTGTTTACTCGAAATGCCCTGACCCTTCTTCCTCTGCAATCGTCTGTAACCCTTTAGTCCTCCCAAATTCTGTTAAAAATTTACTTCTTTTGGAAACATTTACAAGCGAATCGCACCTGCCTCCAGTTTTTCCAGAACTTTATGATGGCCTGTAACGACTTTTTCTCCCATCAGCACCTCTTGCGTGGCTTTGTGCGACAGATAACATGAGGAGGATTGCCCCGTCTGTGCGGACGCCCGCTTTAGGTCAACGGTTGCCTCTCATTTCATGTCAGTCTCCAGCCAGCACAGTGTCCTAACAAAGAGGGCACACTGTTGTTACTGTCATTGTTCATTCATTTATCGGGCTCCAAGACTGTGCAACAGATAAAACAATACAAAAAGACTTGGTGCCCACACTCAAGGAACGTGAATTCGGAGCTAGCACGTTACACGTGGACACAACCCCCTGCTTACGACAGACGCTGCTGCCCTCAGCACAGAACGGCCTTTGCCTTGGCCGGTCTCTCCATTCGCCTCGTTCACCACAGCGCACGGTGGGCTCTCACAGTTTTAGTGGACATTGAAATGGCGACCTCTGTATTTTGTCCCTCTTGCCTGAAGAGCTCCTGTCTTAGCTCTTTGTGGCTGGTGCGTTCTTTTCCCTTTTAGGTCCTAGTTTAACTCACCCGTCTCTAATGAGTCTTTCTGGGCTACTCTACTCCAAACTAGGTCACTCCTGATTTTCCATGTCATAGGTTCCGTTCTTTCCTTATGTGGCACTTGTCATAATATTTGATATTCTATGTATTTACTTACTTAACGTCTGTCTCTCCAAATGAACTAAGCTTTTATGTGAGGGGTGAGTCTGCTTTCTTCTCCACCTCAGGCCTCATACAATCTCTGGCACAGAGAAGTCTCCTAGGACACAAGTGAATGATTTTTTTTTTTTTTTTTTTTTTTTTTTGCGGTACGCGGACCTCTCACTGTTGTGGCCTCTCCCTTTGCGGAGCACAGGCTCCGGACGCGCAGGCCCAGCGGCCATGGCTCATGGGCCCAGCCGCTCCGCGGCATGTGGGATCTTCCCGGACTGGGGCACGAACCCACGTCCCCTGCATCAGCATGCAGACTCTAAACCACTGTGCCACCAGGGAAGCCCGTGATTTTTTTAAAATAAATTTATTTATTCATTTATTTATTTTTTGGCTGCGTTGGGTCTTCGTTGCTACGCGCGGGCTCTCTCTAGTTGCAGCAAGCAGGGGCTACTCTTTGTTGCGGTGCGTGGGCTTCTCATTGCAGTGGCTTCTCTTTGTTGTGGAGCACGGGCTGTAGGCGCACAGGCTTCAGTAGTTGCGGCACGCAGGCTCAGTAGGTGTGGCTTGCGGCCTTTAGAGCACAGGCTCAGTGGTTGTGGCACACGGGCTTAGTTGCCCTGCAGCATGTGGGATCCTTCTGGACCAGGGATCGAACCCATGTCCCCTGCATTGGCAGGCGGATTCTTAACCACTGCACCACCAGGGAAGTCCCCATGGGTGAATGCTTTGAGTTTGAAAATTATCGGAGTACTCCAGGAAATATGTATGGGATTTATAGCAGCACTTATTAGTAGTAACATTTGTTTCATTTTGGCATATTCATAAATATGAGATGCAGCAGCAAAAATAAATAAACTGGTAATCAGCATCAACATGGTTGAATCTTAGAATTATAAAGTTGCGTGAAAAAAATCAAGTAGCAGAAGAAATTTGTACAGTTTGATTCCATTTATTTATATAGTTCAAAACCAGGCAGAACTAAGTGCTCTGTTATTTAGGGACACATATATACTTTCAGAAATTAAAAGTGAAATACAATGATTAGTGGTTCTCCCTGTGATTGTGAGGGGATGTAATTAAGGAGATTTTTCCACCGAGATTCCAACATACAGTGATAGCCTATTTCTAGAGCTGTGTAATGAATTAATGGGAGCTTGTTCTATTATTTTACTTTAGACCACACATATGTATTATACATATTCTTTTGTGTTTTGATTTAAAAACTTTACGTGCTAGGCAGCAACAGAGAAGCCAAAGGGAAATACTGACAGAGATTCCCTTCATTGTGAAGAGTAAGGCAAAGCTTCCTAGAGTAGGAAGTATATCAGCCAGGATCTAAAAGCCACATAGGATTTAGGCACATGGCTGTAATCAAGGGTAAGAAGGGAGGGAGTTATATTCATAAGAATCAAAGGCTTGGATGGAGTTCAGGGAACATGATGTAATAATGGAGTCTAAATGGAGTAGCTTATGAGCTAGTTTGTCCAGTATTCTGAAATGTCCTTAAAATCAGTTTAGGTCCAGTTTCAAGGTCATTTTTAACGAAATCTTCTCTGATTCCCTTACATTTTTGTTCCTCAAGCTCTCACAATGTTGTGTTTAATGTTTGGATATTTTCTTTACAGATTGGGGTGCTATAGAACAGTTTTCTGTTTTGTGTAAGTTAGGACAGAGGGCCAGTCGTGGATGCATGCGTTAGACAATATCTAAGATCAAAGGACCAAGGGAAGAGAGGACAAGTAAAGAGTTCAGGTGAAAGGTGATGGAGGCTGAGCATAGAAGGGGAGATGAGGGCATGGATTTGTAAAGAGGAAGGAGAGCTAATAATTGGGGGGATTTGGTACTTGATAGATTGCAGAGTGTGCAAGAAGGAGAGTGATAGGATATCTTGGGATTTGCAGACTCATGGTCTGTGTAGTAACAGCATTACTGGATTTCTGCATAACAAAAAGGCAAGACCTTTATTTGGACATATTAAGGTGGAGATTCCTGGAAGACGATAATATAGCTCTGGTTGGGAACAGAGCAGCGGGAATGTGGATCAGGTATTCAATCAGGAGATCAGGGTGAGAAAACAGAACCTGGAGTCATCCAGAGAGAAGTAATAACTGTAGTAATGAAAGTGAACGAGAGCATCAGGTTTATAGAGGGAAAGGGCAGACATGAGACCTTGAGTGCCACTGACATTTCTGAGCTGTCCGGGGAAGAGGAGATAGGAAAGGTGCTAAGAAGGGACAGTCAAACAGAGAGGAGGAGAGTCATAGAAGCCCAAGGTCGGATGCTAAACAGTGTGTGTTTTTGCAGAACAGGAGAATGATGATCCAATTCCATTCACCCCCTTTGCCTCATTGTGGGCTTAAAGAAAAGCCTGAAAGTTGGCAGAAAGTGATTCTGCTATTTGTTTCATTTGCTGCATGACTGAGCTGTCATTTGTCTCCCTTTGAAAAGAGAAAATCATAATTTCCTGTGACTTAAATGTAGTCAGTCTTTTAAGGTACCTAAATGTGACACACTTCAGGGAGATGTATTCCTGGCTTAAGCACGAAGGCAAAGTGTCAGAGTAAATCACTAAAAATTGAAGACATGATAGTCTGTGGGATGTGGCAAATTACTGTCACAGCTACAAAGTGTATCACAAAGGAGGCTTTTCCAGAAGGAATACAAGGACAGCCTGATTCAGGAAATGGTCTTTTTGGAATTTGGTCTTTTGTCACCTTTAGGCCACGTAGGGATGTAATAGCAGTGCTGTGTTGCTGGCATAATTAGTGTTGAAATTCAGAAAACTTAGAGCATTTTGGCAGTATTTGAATATGTTTCTTTATATCTGTGAGGAATTATAGTTCTGTGGCCACTGTCATTTATTAAACACTTCTCTTTGTCAAGTACTGTGAAGAATGAATTTGAATTTTACTCCTGCCCTCTGGAAGTTTAGAACTGAAAATAGTGTACAGTGCCAAGAAATGAGGTAAAAGTGACAATGAAAAATCCAGATGGTTCTTTTTTCTTTTTTCTGACACCATCTCGAACTCACGTGAAGCTTACACAGGTTACTTTTGTAATTAGCTGAAATTTTACCAGTGATGTATTTGACATCTAGAGGAAATGGACTGATCTTTTGTCCAGATTTGTGTGTTCTATATTTGTGTCTTTCTCTCTTTTAAAAAAAATGACCTCCCTGTTGAGTTGTTTTAAAAATAATTTTAATCTGCATAATTTTAAAGCAGTTCTTTTCCATTGTAGATAATTTGGGGGAAAAAATCATTCTATGGTATTTAAGCAGCTAGAGTAGACACATTTCATAAATGTCTTTAAAAAATTCAAAATTAGTGGTTATTCAATGGTTAAAAATAGAAAAATACAAAGGAAGCTATTTGTTCATTTTACTTAACTGTCAAAATATGTCATGCTTTTGAGGGAACAGTGGTGTGTCATGCAAAGAGAAAGTAGTTGTTTATATATAAAAAAAAGTTTTCCCAAGTTTATTTTTTTAATGTTAAAAAGTTAAGTGTGGAGATGGGGAAGAATTTTATAAAGCAGTAATTTCCAAGAGCAGACCTTAAGTTCGTGTGGTTCTGTAATTTTCCAAACCTACATGTTTAGATTTAGAAGAGTCATCTCCACACTCAGTAAATGTATAGATACATGGCAGTTTGATAATCTAATATGTTTTCCTGTTTTCAGGTAGCTAATGAATGACTCAAAGTTGATTGAAAGGAAAGATTATGTAATGTTCTTCTCTTTGTCTAAACTCTTCCTCCTGGCCTTGGAGGGCGCCCCCTAGGCCAACATGGCCTGCCCCCTGCGCTCCATGCGTCTGCCTCACGGTAACTGCGTGCCACCCATGTGTGACCACACACCACCCACACTGCCATCATCGGTTCCCAGAGCTGCCTGGACTTCCTTGAATTCTTGTCTTTTTTCAAGCAGTTCTCTCTTCCTGGAATTCTTTCCTTGCTTTATAATGCATCTCTTGTGTCTTAGCTATTTTTTAAGGTCCATTTCAAATCCCACCTTCCCAGGGAGCTTTTTCTAGGCTGCTTCCACTCCCCTAGCAGTAATAGCTCTCATAGAAATTTATGTCTTCTTCTTTTAGGGCATTTCCACCCCTTTTAGTGAAGTTATCAGTATGCTTATCCTCCCTCTCGGACTGGCCATCTTCGAGAGCAGGGCTCCACTTTATCCTTATGTGCCCACCCTGCATAGTCTAGCATCAGCCATGCCTACTGTAGAGGTTCTGTCCATGAAGGGTAAGGAATGGGAGCAAATACATGAAGAGCTGTGGATGGGTGGACCTGTACTGTGAACCTCCTCTAATCCTACCTAGCTACAAGTTGCCTATGTGCCAAAGGGTCATGGGAAGCAACCCAGGCTAGAGCCACATTTTGAGGGCCTTACAGATCAGGCTTGATTCAGTAGGCGGTGGAGAACTATTATTTTTCTCCAAACCTGTTTTATTAACGGAATATCTTCAGTGACCTTTGTATCTCATGATGTGCATGTGGAGAAACTGTTTAAGAATGATCAGTTACACAGTGATATAAAGGATGAATGAGAGGTGAGCTGGCTGTTCTCAAAAGTGAGGAGAAAGAGCAATGTCGTATGTTAGCTGTTCTACCATTAGGATTAGACTCAGAGATTTATGCTTTCCTACCTTAAAAAGTACAAAGAAGCTGAAGGGAGGAAAGCCAGAAAAGTAAAGGTGGAAGAATTTACATTACAAAGAGTGAAAAGTGAGGTCATATTGAAAAGTGGCAGGGTTTAGATTCAAAAGCATAAACATAAGAGATGTGGATAAAAGAAGAGTTTAGAGATGTAAGAATGGAAATGCTATTTATTTCTTTAAAAATTGAAATTAGCTAAAAAGGATAGATTCTTAAATTGAAGAATCAAGCTAAAAACTCAAGACTGGCAGTGGTTTTGTTTCAGTGTTGTTCTATAATGTAATGACTGTGCATATTCCTTTTTCTCACCTGATTAGTGGATCTCTTAGAGTTGAATACAACAAATGAAGTTTTCACACAGCACAAGCTCAACCAAAACGATCAGCTTCTTAGTGTTCCAGATGTCATCAACTGTCTGACAACAATTTATGATGGCCTTGAACAAATGCATAAAAATCTGGTCAACGTTCCTCTCTGTGTGGATATGTGTCTCAACTGGCTACTCAATGTATATGATACGTAAGTGCATTTTTTCCCATTAAAATACAGTCATTGGGTGAAATATGTTGATAGTGCAAAATGTCTAAATTTTTAAAGTGAATTTTTAAGAAAATACTTTCTTTCAAAGTCCTTTTCCCAGTGGAAATATTTACGTTAATTGTTGAAAAGGAACGACTTTCCAAAAATTGAGCTCTTAACCAACAATAGAACAAAAAAGAATGTCCATCTATGATTTTAAGATTTTGCTTCAATTTATATAGGCTGTCAAATTTCTAGTGTTTTTAGTCACCATGCTAGGGGAAACCTAATGGAAAGAAGTCCAATTTCCTTCCTCCATAATGTTTTATAGTATTTCTTTCTTCAAAAGACAAAATTTTGTAGTTATTGTTATGAATTTTAAAATTTGTTGGCTCCTAATAATCCACTCTGCATTTCTTGTATGACAACTTAAGAGCAATTAGGCAATTAAAAGGATTTAATTTCTCTTTTGGTATTAGCTTTATTTATTGCAGTGGTGGTTATGTGTATACGTGGTGTTTTAAATAATTTATACTATAGGACACTCCAATATCTGTAATTTAATTAGATGCTCACTGTTACATAAAGAGCACTCCCAGCTTTCAGCATAACTCATTTGCCATTAATTTGGCTTTTTTAAATGTGACAATGCGTTTGTAAAATAATCAATTCTAGAAAGACCTACTGTGGGCTGACATTTCTGAAACATTAAAAATTATTCATTCTTCTGGTAGGGGGTTAAAGTATGCAAAGATGAAATAAGAAAATTAGAACTGTTTTTCTCTCAGACTCTAAATTTTATTTTCTGTTAATTAGCTGTATGAAAATTTGTGCTTATCAGTTTTTTATTTGATTTAGAGAGAAAGAAGATAGATGATAGTTCATAAATGCACGCATGGTTTAGCAGCTGATTGATTCTGTGTAAGAAGTAAATGATAGATACAAGAGCTTTCAAGAGCTTTCAGTTAATTAAAATTTCATTTATTCTTTTGATTAGAAAAATCTTTTATCTTTCAATACTGACAAATATCATAACAATGTCTTTTTAAAAATAATCAAATAGCCATTGTGTGCTTGAGGCTCTTAATAAACTCACTGAAGAACAGATAGCATGGATCTCTGTTACCATGATGAATGTGGGCTTTACTATCTCCCTGTGTGATATCTTTCAGTACATTTCATTTTAACGCAAATTTTTATACTCCTAGGGTAGAACATGACTGTTAACATTAATTCACTGTTAAGTTGATCTTCAATTTTTTAAACCTCTAAAGACATTTTCTATAGTAAATTCACTAAAATAATTGGTCAATTAGGTGTTTTAACTACAAAGCCTATAACTTAATTTTATGTCCCAGGAAGAATGCTAAAGTCATGGGATACTTAGTTAAGGACTTCATTAAGCTCTATGGAGTATGGTAGAGCCAGAGGTGTGTATTTTGAGACATGTTTTAGGGAAGAACTGGAGAAGATGTTAAATCACCCTGCTTTGGCATTATCTGTGGCTCTAACACTCTACTTGGGCTGCCTTAACAAAGTATCACAGACTAGTTGGCTTAAACAACAGAAATTTATTTCTCATAGTCCTGGAGACTGGAAGTCCGAAGTCAAGATGTCAGCAGGGTTGGTTTCTTCTGAGGCCTCTCTCCTTGGCTTATAGATGGCTGTCTTCTCCCTGTGTTCCCACATGATCTTTCTTCTGTGTGTGTCTGTGTCCTAATGTTCTATAAGAACACCAGTCATATTGGATTAGTCCCCACCCTAATGACTTCATTTCAACTTAATTACCTATTTAAAGACTTTCTCCGTATATAGTTGCATCCTGAGGTACTGGGAGTTAGGACTTCAACACATGAATTTTAGGTGGATGTAACTCAGCCCATAACACTTATATATGCTGTTTTCACTGGACAGCCCAAAGGGAATAGTGCCCCTCAGTTGGGAAGGAGGCAGTATGTGAAACATCGTAATTCATATTCTAGGGAGTTAAATGTTGGCATATTTTCACTGTCTACCATCAAATGTGAACACATGAGAAATGCAACACAGAGATACTGTTTCTTATTTAGAAAGACAGTATCTTGAAATTTTCCTTTTCAAAGGACAAAAAGCTTTTAGGATTTATCTCCCTTCCATGTCAAAGAAATATAGCAAAGACCATGCTAGGTTAGAACAGTGTCCATTCAGTCGAGTTTTCCGCCTTGGAGAGGAATATCATGAATTAACCTAAGGAAAAGTACAGTTACTCATATGATGGTAGTCTCAGATGGCCAGAGTTGAGTACCTAAATTTCTCTAGCAACTGTGACTTATTCCTTTATCCAAACAAGAGTTATTAACTGTTTTCAAGTCCTTAGTTTCCTTTGAGAATCTGATGGAATTATGATCTACTCCATCCAGTGCACCAGGACGTTATGGACCCCTAAGAAGTCTCTGAACCTTGGAAATGGTACCATGATCTAACCCGTCCATTCATTCAGTTAATCTGACATTCATCTATTAACCATATATTTTTTACTGCACTGCTTTGGTTGCAGCCAGACCGGGTATTTTCAGCCCTTGAAATATATTCACCCAGCTCTTGAAGTAATGAGTGATGCACACACAGGAGATCCTAGAATTCTAGAAGCAGAAGGACTTCGAGGATCTTCTATTCTGCCCTCCTCATTTTACTGATTGAGAAACCGACCCAGTGAGAAAAGACAATTTATCCACAGCCACCTACTGCATATTAGTAGTAGATATGGAACTATATTCAGCTTTTTTGATAATCACTTGATTAATCCTACAATACTGCCATATCTAAGAAAGATAGTACTTTATAAATTATATTGTTTACTGTTTCTTTCAGCTTTTAACATGTACCCAACTCCTAATATTCTGAATTGTCTGAAAAAAGGGTCTATTTTCTTCTACTGTAGAGGACAAGAATCCAAATTTTTGGTTCTGGTTGCTTTAAAACTTGGCAGCCGCTTAACTTTTGGCATCTCAATTTCTCATCTGAAAAATTGAGATAAAAATATCTGCTCTGCTTCACATACATGTGATTGTGAAGGGCAAATGAACTAATATATATATATATAGAAAGGACTTTATAAACTATAAAGATAAAATTGATTCCATTTATGAGTCCACAACCTCTCTCAGTCTTCATCTTCCTGGGCTAAAAAGTCTTAATTCCACAATCTTCCTTCTAAATTTAGTGGAAATTAAATTTGTTTAAATCAAGATTTAAAGCAGTAGTCTGGATTTCTTGGTTTAAATATTTTTGTCCCTGCAGAGAATATTAACCTCATTTGATGCAGTGTTAAGTCATTTTTCCCACTATTCCAAGGCGGATATAATTTTATTTATAAGGTACATATCTTTCTGGTTGAATTAATTTCAGGAGTTACTTATGAAAACTATCAGGGAATCAAATACTTAAATATTGTGTTATGTCACTCACAATAAATTTCATTGACTCCCTGTTACCTTTCAAATTCTGATATCTTATTTAACATCAAAGCCCTCTATCCTCTGGGTCCATATAACCTGGACAACTTTATCAACCGTTTACTCTTGATGCAAGTTCTCCCTGTACCTGATGAATCCTGCCTCTGGTGCTCACATCCCCTTCCTCTGTCCCCTTGTCCGGGCTTTTCCTATGGTAATCTACTTTCTCCTAGTCAGGACAGTCCAGCTGTGTCGTGCCTTCAGTGTCTGATTTTAGACTTACCTTCTCTATCAAATGTTGTGAGACTAATAACTACTCAGACTAACCACCAATCATTAATGACTAGTCAGCCACAATTATCTCGTTTATTTCCATGCATAAGATTGGTCTAATATTTTCTTATGATTCTCTAGTTGTTTCCTTGTCTCACCTCTCCAGCTAGTCATGGGTAGGAATCATGTCTTACACTTTTCTCTTGGTCCCTGTGGAACATAGAACAATGCTGGGATCACAGTAAGCCTTCATAATCGTTGATGGTGCCATGAATGGATGGTTGACATTTTCAGTAGTCTTCCTGATGATATTCCTTTCTGGTGTTGTCACCAAAGACTGGAGATCAGCCTCCAATACGTACCAGTTTGATCTTTTTTTCCCTTAAGGGATTACTTTGTCCTTAGCCACAGTTATGTACTAGTCTATTTGCACAGCCTTTTGTTATTTTCTTCAAGTCTATTGTCTGATTGTGTACAGAGAATAAAATTTCCTGATTTTTGGAGGGAAGAAAACAGACATAGTCTATTTTCATGTGATAATTAGGAAACACCTAAAAAATATGAAGTAGAAACACACTTCACAGCATGGCTCAGTTTAAGGTTAATTTGGAACTAGTATTTCTATAACTGTAGGAAACTGAAATGAGTATATAAACTTTAGGTTTCTGCTTATAATGGCTATATTTATTTTAAAATTTAAGTATTAGTTATTTTATAGGTCAATTCTGAATGCTGTACACATACATAGCAAGGGTTCAATATGTTTGTTGGATATGATTTACTATAGATTATAAACTCTAGGCTATTGAGGGACTATTTTGAAAATACATTTTACCAATCCCTAAGCATGTTTTCCTTTTTTTAAAAATTTCATGCTTTATATGTCATTGTATGTTTACAGAAACTTAATTGAGTATTTATAATTTGAGAATGAAAGATATCAATTAGTAGTAATAGTAAGAATATCAACGAGCCAGACTTAAATACAGTTTGACAGTAAGGAGACTTAAAATTAAAGTTACATGGTACAAATATTTATATGTTTTTAAATAGCATGAATTACTAAATTTTAAGTATTCATGTAATTATGTAAACATTTAGTTATAGGTTTTGAATGTGTTGTACTTGTGTATTGAAAACATATCATAAGAAAATTAACAGTAAAAACTGAAACTGAAAACTGATCCTGTTTATATGAAATAAGAAAGATAGAAATCTTTATATCTTGATTTTTTTCTGGACTGTGTGTTATTTCATAGCAAGGATCATGGATTAATTTTTGTAGCTTCTGCATTTCCCTTTCCCCAGCCCCAGGATCTAGTACGGTGTGACATTTGGTAAACAACTCATTTATTCTTTGATAAAAGACAGGATAAATATAACTCTATGCTTTTAAAGATAAAATTATTCTTCCAGTAAAATTATAAGTAAAAGTGAAATGGGCTCTCATTGGCATAATATGAAGCTATTTTCTAGTGTTAATTAATTAATATGTTTTGTATTTAATTATAATTTGATACTCCCCCAAATAAAGATTGTACACCTGTGTGTTTAAGATCATTGACCATTATAATTGCAGTAGTAATTTATAGAAACTGCATTGACAGAGATCAAAATCAATGAAGATGAGAAGTTTTTAAGTATTCAACAAGTTATAAGCCCTCAACATATAGTTAGTTTTCCAGTCAGTTTTCTTACATCTGTTTTTAGATATATCATTACACCTTTCTTGCTGTATTGTCACATGCATATTATATATATCTCTAGCTATTATTTAGAATCTTGCATTTATAATTATTAACAGATTTTAATTCATAGTGTTTATAAAAATGAAATATTTTTAGCTTTATAGTTAGCATTTTCATTTTACTTTCTTTTGTTCTTCCTAGTTCATATGTTGTACGTAAAGTGACTTCAGGCTGTATATTCTTCCAGACTAAGTCAAATATACTATTAAAATATGTCATGAACTTATGGTATGGGTTTAATGTTAATTAATAAAAGTGAATAGAAAGTTGAATTTTTAAGATGCAATTTTTTTTCCATTTAGCCTCAAGGAGCTAGATATTCAGAAATAATTAGCATACTGTATACAGTTTTAAATGCATCTAACACACTGAGATCCTTATAATTTCAGGGGTCGGACTGGAAAAATAAGAGTGCAGAGTCTGAAGATTGGATTGATCTCTCTCTCCAAAGGTCTCTTAGAAGAAAAATACAGATGTATGTAAGACCTTTCCTATACCAATAAGGTTTTTAGTAATAATAATGATAATAACAACTTATTAGAGATTTACTTTATATGATTTGCTAGTAATAATAGCTCCTTTTTTTTTTAACCCTGATCATACATGTACGAAGCTAGACAAAGGGTGTCAGTGCAAAGTGATGTGAATTTGTGTGAAATGGAAAGCTGATTATAGTATCAAGATGTGAGGTGCATTGATGGAGTAAGAACTGACTGCAGATTGTATCTCATTTAATTCATAATTGCCCCATAATGTAGGCATTGTGATTTCCATTTTCCAGCTGAAAAAAATAATTCTTGGGATAGGTTAGAAATCTAGTCAAGGCTGTAGAGACAGTGAATCGTGGGGCTAGAATTAGATCGTAGATATTTCTGACTCTAAAGCCCAAACCTTTTCTGTTTCTGTATATTTCCAATGCTTAAGAAAATCAGAATGGACTAGAACTGTTATAGTCACAGTGAGACAAATAATTATATTTTATAGTATAAGAAAATAAAGTGATATATTTTAAAATTTCATTATATTCTTATTCACCAAATAAATCAGTGGTGACCTTTTAGCTGTCAGTTAATGAAGGGCATCTTGACATTTGGAAAGGGACAGGTTCGGGAGACAGGGAGACCTGCCTTCGAGTCTCAGCTCTACCACTTAGTGGCTGCTGGATGACTCTGGGCAGCTTACATGATTCCACTGAATACCGACAGCTAAGAGGTAGTAATAAGATTCCCATTTCACATTCCAGGGAGCTGAAATTTAGTGAATTTTCTTCAACAAAGAATGAAGCTAGTAATTCTTGCTTTGAAAGCAACTAGAGATCATATGTGAAAAGTACCTAGAAGTAACAGTTGTTGAATAAATGGTAGCAATTGCTGCTATGTCTCCAAACTCTTAATTACTGTAAATTTTTTTGATTTAATTTTATCCATAAAATGTGAGTAAATTGATCCTGCCATGCATAGCCTCATATGATTCTGTACAGATATATCCATACCTTCGAGGGAGAGGGAGAGGGATATTTCATGAATAGAGAGATACCAAAAACAGGAAAATATTTGATCCCAGGTCCTATAAATTTTAGGTTCTTCATCTTCTGTGAACATACATACATTTTTAAATACTTTTATTTTCTGGGATGTCTGTGAAGCAATTTGTTTTTGAATTCCCGGGCTAGATCATGGTGGCTTGTTTTTTTTAGATAGTTTGACAAGAATGTCAGCAAAAATGAAACGAAAAGCTGATTGTAGGATCAGGAGGCAAGGTGCCTTGATGGAGTCAGAACCTAGTAAGCCCTGCAGAAAAAAGCTTTGCACAGGCTTCTGTTTGGTGGCACTTTATCTAGAATTTATGTCGTCTTCAGCATTATAATTGTCAAAAGATACAATTTTCAAAGCTAAAAAAGTTATTTCTATAATGAGTGGGAAAGAAAAATGTTAATGAAAACGTCAGTGTATCAAATTAGAAAAGGACTTTAAAAAAAATCAACTGTGATTTGGGGTTTTCATGTGTTCCTAAAAGAATTTAGGGTTCTCTGAAAATAACAATTATGTTACGGTGCTCAACTTACTCTGAAAAGAGTGCAAATCCAACCTCAAAGTTTATCATGAATCTTATTAAAATGTAAGGGTGATCTGTTTTTCTAGATCAACGATGCCTCCTCCCTGTATTTTTCAAGCTGATTATTGGAGTAATCTGAGGCCAAAAGAAAGAGTTACAACATGATGGCTATAGTTTTAGAGCAAAAACCAAATTCTTTGCAATATACAAAAAATGGCTTTTATCTACACGCATACCTTCACACATATTTCTGAAGCATATAATTTTTCAAATGAAGAGGTATTTCAGCATACATGTACTCATACACTCATACTACAGTGGACACACTTTCTACAAATGTCGGGAAACAACACTCTGTATAATTCCACATTGAACTTCCAGATTATAGGAGGGGAAGCAGAAGCCCTGCAATGAAAATTTCTGGTATTTAATTTAATCCATGAAGTATGCCATTTAGAACTTAATTAAATAAGAAATCTTTAAATCTTTCCTCAGAGTACTGAGACTCTGGAAATATTCTGGGGTTTTGTTTTGTTTTTTACTTTGAGGTCCTTAGCAACTCTGATTCCAGTTTTGATTTCCCCAGTGGTATCAGAACACTTCCTCATTATTACTTTCTTTGTTGGAATTGATATTCAAGACACTTTGCTCGCCAAACTCAATGGCAGAGGTGCTATTCTGGGTCAACTGGTATCCAACTGAACGCTGATTCTGCAGTGGCTTACGTCAGTGTCTTTACCCCGGTGACATCTTCTTTTCTCTTCGTGCCTTTTTGAGAATGTCCCTTGATTAGGTTCTAACAACACTCTGGCCTTCCTGCTTGTAACTCAGTGGCTTCCTTGCCTCATCAGCAACACATTTACAAAGATCCTTTTGAATGGCCTTTTGCATCTCTTCTGTGATTACTTATTGGAACTTGGGTTTTAGATTGGAACATTCCTCTGATCCATCCCCACATCCTGATACTCCTTTTCGTATCTGACTGTAACATCAACATGTGAACTTTCATAAGAATTCAGAAATATGTCAGAATGTTAAGGAGTCTTTTCTCTTATGTTTTGTGTGTAGTTTTACCTAAAGAGTGGCATAGTAGTGTAGCTATCTTCCTCAAAAGAGGAAAGCTGGGCATGATTGATGTTGCTGAATATGTGCACTTCTCTCTACAGATTATTATTATTAATTCATATGCATCAACTTTGCATTGACTTAGGAGACCTCTTCTCAGGAACGGGTTTACAATGAGAATCATAATAAGAATCCTGGATAAATACTTTCTGGCTATGATAGTCTTATTTTTGACAAATGAAAAGAAGCAAGTAGAACTCTAACCATCTAAGAGAACAAATGATAATAAAAATTAAATGTATTTTTATTGAATTTGCTTTCCCTATGTATGCTTACAATTAAAGTCATATTTCATTATAATTACTGTGTCAGTGTCACTGAGCTTGGTTTATTTGTTTGAAAATTTACTGTTGACAGTATTAGATCTAGCCTTATTTCCTTAAAAAAAAGGGAATGATACCTTTTGATCTGATATTCAGTTATCGGGTATTGTTTGAAAATGGTTTTTAGGATCCAATAAATATTTACTCCCCATTCTTTTTTTCTTGGAAAACTTCACATGAAAACCATTTAGAATTTGTGTGATTTTGAATTTTTAGAACTTGGAAATTTCTTTCCAAAAAATATTAGTTTCTCTAATGAAGTGGATTGTTTTTACATGAAATTTCTCCCTACTCCAAAAGTAACTTATTTGAATATATTAGCTTTGTTGCCGGAAATATGATAATAATTTTCATCTTCAAAATACTGCAAGTGATGAAAAGAAGATAAGCCAATTCTAGAAGGAAGAAAAGAGTTTTTATTTTACTGAATCAAAAAAATTTTAAAACATCTTTTTTTTAATAAATAGAAAAGCCTAAGAACTGTGTGAAAGTATGCATGAGTTTTCATTAAGTCCTTTACATTTGAATTAATGTATTACATGAAATGTTGTAAAAAAATAATTTTTATCGCTAATAAGGAACGAGAGACTGATTGGGCCTAAAAAAATAACCCCTAAAAATAAAGGACACCTCCTTATACTGTTTAATGTTTCTTATGCAAAATAGATTTGAGTATAGAAATCTTTAAAAGGAATTAAAATATATATGTTCAATGAAAATTGAATTTAGGAGTGAATACAAAGAGTTGATAAACAAATCTTTTAAAATTTGCTACTTAAGATACATTCATTCCTTTAACAAGTCATAAAGAAAGCTTCCTTTTAGCTGTCTGTCTTTTTCAATAAGAAGGGAAACCTTATTGAGACCACTGAACGAACCCACATGCATACACTGGACCATTTAAAAAGGAAATTTGTATTTATTGGTCTGTTTACATGTATTTACATACTGCAGTAGATCGTTTTAGGAAACATGTAGTTAACCAGTTCCTGATTACAAATATGCAGAATGTTAAGGTTGTCAGAATTCAGGCGACAACTAATGTAATTCATGTCCCCATAAGTCTTTTTTTAATCTACGTCATTCATTCCACATAACCAAAGGTATATTTTACTTAAAATTCCAGAATAGGCAGATGGAGATTAACCTCTTGCCTCTCCTCCTTGTAGATCTCTTTAAGGAAGTGGCTGGGCCCACGGAAATGTGTGACCAGAGACAGCTTGGCCTGTTACTTCATGATGCCATCCAGATCCCTCGGCAACTGGGGGAAGTAGCAGCTTTTGGGGGCAGTAATATTGAACCCAGCGTTCGCAGCTGCTTCCAACAGGTAAACGTTCATGAAGGATCACTGGTGTATAGAATGTGTGGGGAATGGTATTGAGGATATTCTGAGAAATGGAACAGGGGACTTGGGCTGGAACCAGGTGGTGGAAGACGCTGGTCCCATCCCAGTAAGTTTATTTTATTTCTTAAGGCACATTTGATTCAAGGAACAGCAACTGCCTCCAGGAGACTTACTGTTCCTCAAGGGTTAAAACCTCAAATCTTTAACATGTGCCATAAGATTGCTATGATTTGGCCCTGCTTTTGCCCCAGCCTCATCTTGTACCACTGGTCCCCTTGAGGTTTCCAGCCGTGCTGTTTTAGTTCCTTCATTCCGGCCCTAGTGCCTTTGGACATGTGCCCTCTGTTTAGAATGTACTTCCTTACCCTCCAACCACAAACTCCCTTGATATTGCTAATCCTTATTCATTCTTTAGATCTTCCCTTAAATCTCACATCCGCTGAAAATCCTTCTCTGACTCCTTCGGATGAGGTTATGTGTCCCTACTATGTTCACCTGAATCTCCTCTGCCTTCTTATTATCATGCTCATTAAAATTGATAATAAAAACATACTGAATTGTATAATTACTTGTTTAGTGGGTTTTTTCTTTTATATAAACCTAAGCTCCATGAACAAGGACTGTTTCTTTCTTTTTACTATTGTATCCCTATGTACAGTGCCTTGAACATCATAGCTACTTAATAGATGTTTGCTAAATAAATGAATAAAAACGCCCTGACCTCCTTGTAGGCAAGATTTTTTTAAAATGTAAATTAAAGATGTTATTGAAATTGCACGCTTTTCTTTGAGAACATATGTACAAAAGGAGAATGATGTACACAAATTGTATACTGATCTAAGGTACTGATATTAAACTGGAAAAGCACGTTAGTTTCTTTTTTGATGCTTACTGTATAGAAAAGCATTTTAGAAATGCTTCTACCTATGTTCTAAGTATACATAAAGTACAAGCCTACAGATATTTTGCCAAGGCATGTCTAGTGATTTATCATTGCTGAGGAAAAAAATGCTCACACCATCTCTTTAAGAAGAATTGATGTTATGGTTTATTACATTTTATAATGGCCCTTTTTCTTGTTTTAGAGATACAAAAAATACCAAGTGAAAATTCTAAATATGATTCTCATATGTTCTGGTTCATAGAATGACCTTGACAGCAGCAGGAGAAGGACATTGGTACGAATTTAACTTTGCACAAGTGAAAATTACTTAGTATTAAGATTTAAAGAGAGACCAAGACATTTCATACAATTTATCATTGATACATTTGGAAATCCTGCAAAGTATATTCATCCTAATGTGATCCTGGTATGATGTAACAGGACTGGAGCAGGAAAAAGAGATAACAGTTTTTATTGGCATTTATAATGGCCTTCAAGTTTAGGAAGTTATCAGTGAGTCTTTACTTTCTCAAATGTTTACTGTTTTAGATAAATGAGTTTTATAGTTTTAAAATATCTATGTGAAGAGTACCTCGAACTGTGTGGGTTTTGATTTTGTTTTTTAAATCTAAGTCTATTAAGGTATTGGGAATTTTTTCTTCTTCGTAATGACAATTTCTTCTTTTTCTCTTTTTTCTTTTTTTTTTTTTTTTTTTTTTTTTTAACGGTACGCGGGCCTCTCACTGTTGTGGCCTCTCCCGTTGCGGGGCACAGGGACGCGCAGGCTCAGCGGCCATGGCTCACGGGCCCAGCCGCTCCGCGGCATGAGGGATCTTCCCGGACCGGGACACGAACCTGTGTCCCCTGCAAAGGCAGGCGGACTCTCAACCACTGCGCCATCAGGGAAGCCCTCTCTTTTTCAATTTTAGAATTTTTTTTTCCTTGAAGAACCTTACATATTTAGTGATTTAACTGACCTAGAAAGAGTTATATAAACTCTCTTTTTACTTTTATACAGATTTTCAGAAGATTTTGAAGCAACAGCACCTGCTGCAATTTAAATGAAGACATTTTCTTCACTTTTAACATTTTTGTTTCTTCACCAGAATAACAACAAGCCAGAGATAAGTGTGAAAGAGTTTGTAGACTGGATGCGTCTGGAACCACAGTCCATGGTTTGGCTGCCGGTTCTACATCGAGTGGCAGCAGCTGAGACTGCAAAACATCAGGCCAAATGCAACATCTGTAAAGAATGTCCAATTGTTGGATTCAGGTAGGCTGATTTACTACCAGTGGTGGTAGGAGGCTATTTTCTGTTCTATTTGTATAGTTTCAGTGTATGTCCATCATTCCTTCCCACTTGTTCCCATTTGGGGGTTTGCCTCCTGAAGAAATAGGATGCTTTTAGTACATTCAGTCCATCTGAAAATGGCATTCCCTCAAAGAGCCAATACATGAAGCTTATTTTATTATTGTTATTTATACTGTTTTGCTCCAGAACCAGAGATCTTTCTGAGTTTCTATTTACATAGGTTACAGAAGTGTTCATGCATAATAATTGCATGACTCATTATACATATATGACCCTGATGGAATTTGGTGATTTTCTAAGACTTTGGGGTCAAACTTGGTAAGCAGGAGTTTAGCATTTAAATACTAACTGAGAAGTAATCAAATGACTTCATGTTACTTCGGCCAAGTTTGGCATGAAGTACATTAACCCGACTTTCACACAAGAAGCCTTTGTCAGGGAATTTTGAAACTCATTTTTTATTGATGGTATAAGTGATATTTTAAATTTTGATGTGTCAAGCTAATAAGCATAACTCTTTTTTCTTCTTTCGTTTTGCATTCACATTCAAACGTTACAGAAAATCTTCTGACATGGATATTTGTCTTATTATGTTGAAACAGATGGAAACATGTTTTAGAGACTTCAACTACAAAAATTTGCTTTTTTTCTCACTTGGGAGATGGTTTCCTTAATTTCCTTTGTGAAATTTAAGATTCTCTTTGTTCTAATTTGGAGCTAAAATACTAAATAAGCAAATTCCACATTTGTAGCCAATATAACTTTTATTTTCATGGTGATTTGGATGAATGAAATTCCTTACCACAAATGAGTGTTTTGGACTATATAAAAGGCTTTCAAGACAATGAATTTTCCTTTCTTCTCTCTAGGTATAGAAGCCTAAAGCATTTTAACTATGATGTCTGCCAGAGTTGCTTTTTTTCCGGTCGAACAGCAAAAGGTCACAAATTACATTACCCAATGGTGGAATATTGTATACCTGTGAGTACTGAGCCAGTGTTTGTTTATTTGGTTTTGCTTTAACATATTGTTTTTTTTGTGTGTGTGTGGTATGCGGGCCTCCCTCTGCTGTGGCCTCTCCCCTTGCGGAGCACAGGCTCCGGACGCACAGGCCCAGCGGCCACGGCTCACGGGCCCAGCCGCTCCGCGGCACGCGGGACCCTCCCAGACCGGGGCGCAAACCCGGTTCCCCTGCATCGGCAGGCGGACGCGCAACCACTGCGCCACCAGGGAAGCCCAACATATTGCTTTTGAATTAGCTAGTGTCTAAAAGTATTCAGTTTATTTAGACTTAACTTTATTTCATAAAAAATCCCTTTCAAGATCACTCAACCATATATTTTTTGTTGCTTTGTTTTCTTTTAAGCAAATACATTATGTTGAATTTATTAGCACAGAATATTTATACTTTTTTCAGAAAAATTAATTTATTAAATTTTATTTACATCTGTGTTTTAATATTAAACGTAGCATTCTTGGTAGCAAACTCTTTTAACAGCTCACACTAACCTACATTGAAAATGATACTATATGATGAGAAATTGTTTCTTTTAGACATACTTAAAATATGTTTATTGTATTTACATTAACAAAAATGTAGAAAATTGGAGAAAGTAAAAAATTCATAAATCTAGCTCCTGAGTAAACTACCTAGCAATATTCTTCCATATCGGTGATTTTGAGATTTTATTTTCGTATTTCTATAATTTTAATACTGCATTTTTCACATATTGTATAGTAAGTATTCCCCCATGCTGTCATGCAATATAATCTTTCCAAGTTATAGAATGTTTAATTGAGTGAATTACTATAATTTATCTAACCATTCTGTTAAATTTGGACATTTAGTTTATTTTCAATTTTCTGATATTATAAGCAACACTCATAAATATTATTGTGAAAATAGCTCTTTCCATATATTACATAAATTACAACTAATAACTAAATTTCTAAATAAACTAAATAATAAACTATAGTTTATTATTTAGTTTATTTTCAATTTTCTGATATTATAAGCAACACTCATAAATATTATTGTGAAAATAGCTCTTTCCATATATTACATAAATTACATTTCCATAGATGGAAATTATCTGGGTCAAAGCACTTAGAAGTAGATGATCTGGGTCAATGGCCAAAATACCTCATGTCAAGTTATTTTCCAAAAGAGGTTTCTACCACTTTACATTATTATCACACTTTGTTAATGCCTCACTAGTATTGGATATTGATTCCTGCTGTTCCTTCGATCTAAAATATTTTTTTCTGAAGTTATCTTCATTTTCTGTTGATCGCTATTTTTTAGCTTCTTTCCAAATAGCAGACCAAAATTTATTCATAGAGCTGTACCTTTTCTTTGGTTTAGGGAATTGAGTTGCTTTTTGGGTCATAAATTGGCAGAAAGGCAGCAATACTTACAAGATATACACATATAAATCTCACTCACATTCTTAGGTATCTTATCTCAAATAAATAGGTACCGTATATGTGGAGAAAAACATCTCTAGAATGTTGCTGAATTATGATAGATGAAATATTCATAGTGCATAATAACTTTAGGAAAAAATATCCCAAGAAAATTTGTGAAGCACCATTTATTACTATAATTAACATATTCATTCACTCAACAAATAAATATTGAGGACTTACCATGTGTCGGATGCTGTTTGGGGCTCTGATAATTCATCAGTGTACTACCAAGATAGACAAGACTACTGACTCTCCTGCTACTCCCTTTAAGAGGAGGAGATGTGTGACAAGAGAACAAGGAAACAAATAAACGAGATCATTACAGATTGTAGTAAGTGCCTCTAAAGAAATAAATGGATAGTGAGGTAGAAGATTAGAGGAGGCACTTTAGATAAAGAAACCAGGAAAGGTCTTTCAGAGAAATTAACATTTTAGTTGAGCTTGAAGGATGCGAAAGAATCAGCTGTGTAAAGAACTGGTATAGAAGGGTGTTTCAGAAAGAGGATCCAGCACAGTGGTCTGGAGGTGAGGAAGAGGTTGGCATGATTAGAGCAGGGAAGAAAGTGGAGCTTATTATTCCCCAAGGGGGGTGTTGTAGGTAGCACTGGCTATTTGAAATGCCAGAGCAAAATGAACTTATGGGCCCCCTTGCTAAAAATTTATTGTGACTTTCAAGATGGCAACAGCAGAGCATTAAGCCAAGCTCAGGAAGCCTCTGAGTGTGGCACCCTGTGCAGCTGCACAGGTCACACAACCGCAGAGCTGGGGGTGGGGAAGAAGTGAGAATGACTAGGGAACAGAAATAAACTAGAGTGAATTTCACAGAGTGAATTTCTCCCTTTACAAAAGGGAGAATGAGATTGGTAAGAGATGAAATTAAAGAGAATTGCAGATATCAGGCTGTGCAGACCGCTGCTGGTCACTGTAAGGTATTTGAATTGGGGAGAAATATAGTATTGAAATTTGCATGATTAGAGCTAGAAATTTAGGAAACTGATTATAAAGAACTAATGTCAAAATGGGAAAAATCATAAGGTAAGTATACGTTAAAGATGTATAAAAAATGACTACATATTTAAAGATGTATGAAGTCAGTAAAGGTGTATAAAATTACCATTTTCCTTGGTCTTAAATACAATAATTGAAAATGATCTTGCAAAGTACCCACACAATTTGAAATCTACATCTCTTCAACATCAATCTATGGTCAGTGGGGGTGAGCTTCTGAATCACTGATATGCTGATGAATTTCACTCCCCAGCTATCATTTTAAAATAAAATCTGTAAGTTACCCAAAGCTCTTCTTGTTACCTAGTCTTTGCAAAGTCACCGTTATCATACCTAATATTACAGCTTACCCTGCATTGTACAGGATGGCTTCCTTTTTGCAGATGTGCTTTGGGAGGTTTCTTGCCCCTTTCTGAAGTTTGTGTAGCAATCTTTTTTTTTCCTTTAATTAATTAATTAATTTTTATTTTATTTTTGGCAGCGTTGGGTCTTCGTTGCTGCACACGGGCTTTCTCTAGTTGCAGTGAGCGGGGGCTACTCTTGGTTGCGATGCGCGGGCTTCTCATCGCGGTGGCTTCTCTTGTTTTGGAGCACGGGCTCTAGGCGCGCGGGCTTCAGCAGTTGTGACTCTTGGGCTCTAGAGCACAGGCTCAGTAGTTGTGGCTCACGGGCTTAGTTGCTCCGCCGCACGTGGGATCTTCCCGAACCAGGGCTCGAACCCGTGGTCCCCTGCATTAGCAGGCGGATTCTTAACCACTGCGCCACCAGGACAGCCCTGTGTAGTGATCTTAATCAGCAGCTTACTCATAAATCATCTCTTAGGACAGGTTATTTTCTGCATTTGATCCCAGAACTTTTGGTAAAATAACTAGAAATATGTATAAATTGAATCTTTGAAAGGCATACTGTTAAATTCAAATTGTAATGAATTACTTGATTTTACAGCTTTCCAAATTGCTTTCTTAAGTGAGCTTTATTTACGGTGCATTCATCTTTTACTCAACATTCCCTAAACTCATCTGGTGTCTGCCTTATAAAATGAACTCAAATATGAATTTTTCAAGGCAGTCATAGTAAGCACTGCTTAAGTGTTAAATGGATTAGACCTTTCTGTATAAATCCTGATGTTGGCATTTCTCATAGTGCATCTCCGTTTGTGGTTAGGAAAATGCTCTAGTCATATTACTGACTTGATTTCTTTCCTGTTCAATTTTGTTTTCCAGCTGATTCTGAATGTTTCTATCGTTAAAAACTTTCTGAAGTTTATAAGTCTTATTTTAAACCCACAAAGTTCAAGAAATATTTCTTGAAACATATCAGCTTATTATCTATGATGGTGTTTGTCTTTAGATGTAGAAAGACTAATGGTGTATGAATTAGCTACCATAATTTATGAAAGTATTTTATGAAATTGATAATAAAACATTTATCTACAGACATGAAGTAGAATTTTTCTGTTGCTAGGAAATGATTTTTTAAAAACTCTTATTTCCTCCTTACCACTCTATAATCCAAATTTGTACATTTAAAATTCTTTCATTAGGCCCAAAAAGAGTTCATCTAAAACAGCATGACATAGACTATATTTAATGCTTGTTACCATTATCTCTCCATTCGTTCAAATCCCACTTTTTCACAAAAACAGCTTGACTCTTACTTTGTGTGTGAAATCTTCCCAAATTCTTCCAGCTTCCCCTCACCAAAACACATCATTCTGTGGCCTCTAACAGTAGCCCCTACTTTACCAGTTAGTATTTGATTCTGTGTTATCTTGTATTGTTTTCTGTGTTGGTGTTTTTGCCTCCTCAACTATCTTTTTAATTCCTTGGGACAAGGAGGACTCGTACTTTTCTTACTATGCTTAGTTAATTCTGGTACATAAAAGCTAAATGTGCTCATATCTGACATTATAAATACTATTTATAGAATATTAAAGCTGGAAAGAGTCTAAGAAATTAACTCATCCTTATTTTATAAAGAAAGACTAAGTCTTAGAGAAGGTAAGTGATTTGTTCAAAGTTAGTGGCATGGATATAGTGGTTTAACTCCTTTTGGGGAATTTTCTGTATGCTTGCTGGAATATTATATTTGTTGAGAACCTGTTATATACCAGGTACTAGTCCCCAGGCATTTTGCTGGGGACTAGAGATACAGAAAAAATATAATGAAAGAGAAAAAGAGGTCTTTATGTGGACAGATTCAACAGGACTATATATATTTTTTGAAGAATAAGTAAGCTTATGGAGCAAGATAATATTCAAATTTTTTTCTTGTTACCTGTGCACTGTATGTTTGAATTCTGGGATTAACAGTTATTCTAAAAATAGTTACATTTTATATTAAAGATATTCAAATTTTAAGTTTCTTTTTTATTGGAATAAGAGTTTATGATCATTTAATTTCACAGTGAAAATTACCGTAATTGGATCTTTTTTTAAAAAGTCTATATTCTCTGTTCTAAATAACCAAATTTAATTCAAATTAGAAACATTTTTATATGGTAGGGCATAAAGTAGGTAGTTCTTTAAATTAGAGAGCGAGGGTGTTGAATTTCACATATGACTTATAAGAGTTCATGCAACTGCTGACATTGAGAGAGAGCTGGATAGAGTTAAATATGAATGAAAAGGGGAACCACTTGGAAATGCTACTGGAGGCAAGTATGAGTCGCCAAGAGGTGAGTAAACTGACTGCTCCATTGCCACAAGAGTGCAGCTGAGGTTGGTTGGCAAGGATTTGCAGTTCGTGACTCCATCATTGCTCAACAGCTTTGAAATTAAAAGATGGTAGGTAGAATTGAAGGCCACGGGCTGCACGATTCAAAGGTGTTAATGGTACTGGGATTGATTTGGGCTATCCTCATGTTGAAGAAAACAAAGGGGGTTGAGGGGCTAGAAATCAAGATGATGGGGGCAAGAATTAGGAGTAAGAGTCAGAAGGTTTGAGTTAGTGAAAGTTTTTTCCAAGTTAAAGATTTGGGATTGAAAGATGTTTTGAGTTATGATGAAGCCTGACGTGTGGCCAGACCCCAGTATGTGATAGAAGTGGGACATAGGAGGTTTTGGCAATGAGATGGTGTTTAGAAGATCATCAGTTTGTCTTTAGAAGTGACAGATGATAGCGGTGTCTGGCCAAGTGCTGACAGAGGAGAATGGATAGGCATATCGGTTTTAGTAGATGTTAAAGCTGAGGCTAAGGGGGAAATAGTGTAACCAACCTCCTTTATTCTTGGCCTTTGATTTTACAGCCCATGATGGAGAGGATTGTAGGGGAGATGGTGTTATCATGGGAGCAGCAGTACTCATCTCGTTCATAACTGCAATATGAAATTGCAGTTATGAACAACATGTAGGGGAATGTGTTCATAAGTAGAACACAGAGTCATGCTAACAGCTAACAGGAAAGAAAAGTAATTAGAGGCTATATGCATCTGCTGAGGGGCAGTGGCCCAATCCATGTAGGAAAAGTGGGGAAGTGGGGAAACTCAATAGAGAGAGTACTTACCCATTGGTAAATATAGCTATCAGGAACTGAAGCATTAGCCCAGATAGGAAGATGGTTTGAGAGTCATGTTAGCTCAGGTAGAAGGGATGAGATATTTATGAAATTTTATTGCTAGAAAAGTCAGCAACATCAGCTACTCCCAGCACTCAAATTGTTAGGGATGGAATCATTGCAGAATTCTCTGCTTATGAACTGAGTTTGGACAGGACTAGTTTGTTCTGAGAGTTTTGTTGAGATTTTGGTGAGAAGAGAGAAGGAACAGAAACAGCTTAGTAAAAGTAAACAACACTTAAAACAGATTTGTATTCCATTTTTGCAGTTTTCAAACAAGTACATGTTACTTTTAAAGTATCAGGTTCAGGTATGTTCTTGTCAATATTGGTTAATATATAGGGATATAAAACAAAATTTCAACTTCTGGGACATTAAATGCATCAACATTCGCATTATAGGGGTCCCAGAAGGAGAAGAGAGAGAGAAAGGACCCAAGAAAATATTTGAAGAGATTATAGTCGAAAACTTCCCTAACATGGGAAGGGAAATAGCCACCCAAGTCCAGGAAACACAGAGTCCCATACAGGGTAAACTCAAGGAGAAAAACATCAAGACACATAGTAATCAAATTGACAAAAATTAAAGACAAAGAAAAATTATTAAAAACAACAAGGGAAAAACAACAAATATCTTACAAGGGAACTCCCATACGGTTAACAGCTGATTTTTCAGCAGAAACTCTACAAGCCAGAAGGGAGTGGTATGATATACTTAAAGTGATGAAAGGGAAGAACCTACAACCAAGATTACTCTACCTGGCAAGGATCTCATTCAGATTCAAATGATAAAGGGGTCAATCCAAGAAGGAGATATAACAATTATAAACATACATGCACCCAACATAGGAGCACCTCAATACATAAAGTGGAGAAACCAAAAGCTTTACAGACAAGCAAAAGCTAAGAAAATTCAGCACCAGCAAACCAGCTCTACAACAAATGCTAAAGGAACTTCTCTAAGTGGGAAACACAAGAGAAGAAAAGGACAAACAAAACAAACCTCGACAGTAACACGATAATAGTGGGAGACTTTAACGCCTCACTTACACCAATGGACAGATCATCCAGACAGAAAATTAATAAGGAAGCACAAGCTTTAAATGACACAATAGACTAGATAGATTTAATTGATATTTATAGGACATTCCATCCAAAAACAGGAGATTACGCTTTCCTCTCAAGTACACACGGAACACTCTCCAGGATAGATCACATCTTGGATCACAAATCAAGCCTCAGTAAAGTTAAGAAAATTGAAATCATATCAAGCATCTTTTCTGACCACAACACTATGAGATTAGAAATCAATTACAAGGAAAAAAAAGTAAAAAACATAAACACATGGAGGCTAAACAATACGTCACAAAATAACCAAGAGATCACTGAAGAAATCAAAAAGGAAATCAGAAAATACCTAAATAAAACTAAAATTAGAAATGAAAAAGAAGTTATAATGGATACCGCAGAAATACAAAGCATCATAAGAGACTACTACAAGCAACTCTATGGGCTAAACAATACGTCACAAAATAACCAAGAGATCACTGAAGAAATCAAAAAGGAAATCAGAAAATACCTACAGAAAAATGACAACAGAAACACGATAATCCAAAACCTATGGGATGCAGCAAAAGCAGTTTTAGGAGGGAGGTTTATAGCAATACAATCCTCCCTCAAGAAACAAGAAAAATCTCAAATAAACAATCTAACCTTACACCTAAAGGAACTAGAGAAAG
>NC_041223.1:20460463-20493276 GCF_002837175.3 Physeter macrocephalus | reverse complement strand
TTACAGACCAATATCACTGATGAATATAGATGCAAAAATCCTCAAGAAAATACTAGCAAACAGAATCCAACAACACATTAAAAGGATCATACACCATGATCAAGTGGGATTTATCCCAGGGATGCAAGGATTCTTCAATATATACAAGTCAATCAATGTGATACACCATATTAACAAGTGAAGAAAAAAAACCATATGAATAAAAACCATCTCAATAGGTGCAGAAAAATCTTTTGACAAAATTGAACACCGACTTAAGATAAAAACTCTCCAGAAAGTGGGCATAGAGGGTACCTACCTCAACATAATAAAGGCCATATACAACAAACCACAGCAAACAACATTCTCAGTGGTGAAAAACTGAAAGCATTTCCTCTAAGATCAGGAACAAAACAAGGGTGTCCACTCTCACCACTATTATTCAACATAGTTTTGGAAGTCCTAGCCACGGCAATAAGAGAAGGAAAAGAGATAAAAGGAATACAGATTGAAAAAGAAGAAGTAAAACTCACTGTTTGTGGATGACATGATACTATACATAGATAATCCTGAAGATAAGACCAGAAAACTGTAAGACACGGATGAAAGAAATCAAAGACGACACAAACAGATGGGGAGATATAGCATGCTCTTGGATTAGAACAATCAATATTGTGAAAATGGCTATACTACCCAATGCAATCTACAGATTCAATGCAATCCCTATCAAATTACCAAAGGCATTTTTTACAGAACTAGAACAAAAAATCTTAAAATTTGTACAGAGAAACAAAAGACCCCGAATAGCCAAAGCAATCTTGAAGGAAAAAAACGGAGCTGGAGGAATCAAACTCCCTGACTTCAGACTATACTACAAAGCTACAATAATCAAGACAATATGGTACTGGCACAAACACAGAAATATAGGTCAATGGAACAGGATAGAAAGCCCAGAGATAAACCCATGCACCTATGGTCATCAAAAAATGAGCAGAAGACCTAAACAGACATTTCTGCAAAGAAGACTTACAGATGGCCAAGAGGCACCTGAAAAGCTGCTCAGCATCACTAATTGTTAGAGAAATGCAAATCAAAACTACAATGAGGTCATGACCCGGCAATCCCACTATTGGGCGTATACCCTGAGAAAACCATAATTCAAAGACACATGTACCCCAGTGTTCATTGAAGCACTATTTACAATAGCCAGGAACAAAATTGGGTCATTTGCAGAGACGTGGATGGACATAGAGACTGTCATACAGAGTGAAGTAAGCCAGAAAGAGAAAAACAAATGTCATACATTAAAGCATGTATGTGGAATTTAGAAAAATGGTACAGATGAACCGGTTTGTAAGGCAGAAATAGAGACAGTTATAGAGAACAAACGTATGGACACCAACGGGGGAAAGCCGGGGGAGGCGGGGTGGTAGGATGAATTGGGAGATTGGGATTGGTATATATATATATACACTAATATGTATAAAATAGATAACGAATAAGAACCTTCTGTATAAAAAAAGAAAAATAGAAAACCCCCAAGATTTCATATTTTCAGTATTTTTAGAAAATGTAGAAAAATCAGTTTTCTACTGAAAAAATAGAAAAAGTTTTCTTTTTAAAGTTAAAAGTGAAATAACATCTTTTCTTTACAACTGTATATGGTTGGCAAGAAACAAACAAAAACAAAAAGAACAAAGGACAAAACTAGAAATAGTTGTTTTGTCCACCCCTCTCCACCCCTGCCAGCATCAATGTATTAATAAGACAATAAACATTAAATATAGAAAATGCTGATTCATTCTTTGGAAAGCTCTCCATTGAGTTAGTGTAGCTTATTTCTGGCAGTCTTACTTCTTCAGATGAGACTTGGGATGTTTGCCAATATGCTGAAAGTGCAGCCTCATTGCTCTTTCTCTGATCTCAGCATCCTAAGGTGGGTTTTCGGTTCTTGCCCACTTTACATTATTTTCCCAGTAAGTTGAGTGCATTTACATTGTTGTTAGCTTTTTTAAAAATTATTTTATTTTATTTTATTATTTTTGGCTGCATTGGGTCTTCTTCGATGCTGCGCAGGGTCTTTTTTCTCTGGTTGCGGCGAGTGGGGGCTACTCTTCATTGCGGTGTACAGGCTTCTCATTGCGGTGGCTTCTCTTGTTGTGGAGCACGGGCTCTAGGCACGCGGGCTTCAGTAGTTGTGGCACATGGGCTCAGTAGTTGTGGCTCACAGGTTCTAGAGTGCAGGCTCAGTAGTTGTGGCGCACGGGTTTAGTTGCTCTGTGGCATGTGGGATCTTCCCGGACCAGGGCTCGAAACCATGTCCCCGGTATTGGCAGGTGGATTCTTAACCACTGTGCCACCAGGGAAGCCCTGTTGTTAGCTTTTAAGGTGACATTTGAGCAAAATCCATTTTACTTTGGATGACTCATTACTTATTCTTGACCCTCTGATGATTCTGTTAATGCTAATATTTTAGTTTCATATTTTTCCATTAGAACTGGAAAGACTCAGCTTATCTTACTAATGTCATCCTACCTATAGAATTCAGTGTGTCTGAACTTCAACTTGTTGACATCTAGGAAACTTAAAGCAAAACTGAGAGGTTGTTTTGCAATTTTAAAAAAACTATTGGAGCATCTTTAAGATAAGCCCTATGATAATGAAATGTTCTCTTTAGAAGTATGCATCTATTGTTTGGAACGATTGACTTCTATATGTAAGATATAATTCCTGCTAATGAGGGTGTTGTTCAACAATGATTTTTGTATTTGTGCATGATCCAAATAATAATAATTATTCTACTCATGTGCCAAAGACTGTGTTGTTTCTTATGTAATCTTGGTTTTCCTCCTTGTTCTTCCTTGTTTTCCTCTGTCTATAACTTATGCATATTTGTAGTTAAGTTAAAAGTCTAATGTTGGGAGTATTTGTTAAGGAATTAGGTAATAGTGCCATCCCAAGTCATGAATTGACCAAAGGAATTTTGAGGAGATTTAAAATGAATATGGTTTTATTTTTTTATTTGTAGTTCTCTAACTCTAAATTTTGCTCTATATGAAGTCTATATTTGTTCCCAATCAAGGAGTAAAACAGAGGAAAATTTAAAATACCCCCAACTTTGGTTGGCAAAATAGAACTCAACAGTGAAAAATCATCTCATACCAGCTTACACAGGATTTTTTGGGATTTGGGTAGAGAGTTACATGGACAGACTTACCCCAGGCTACATTTTATAATTCAGCAACACTTTTAAAATAATTGATTTGTACTAGTTGGGGATTTGTGTAGAGAGTTACATGGACAGACTTACCAACCAGGCTACATTTTATAATTCAGCAACACTTTTAAAATAATTGATTTGTACTAGTTGGTGGGGAGCAAGTCAAGAACTAACTACTTAGCATTATCCAAATAAGTTTTCGTTATTATCTCACTGCTTCTTAATAGCAGCATAACAGAGGAAAGTATATTTTAAAGTATTCACATACCCACTTGTCTGTGTAGGTTCAGTTTTTAAATGTTTTTCACAGTGAGTCACCTTCATTAGATTTCCAAAAATGACAATTTGAAGGACAGTCCTCATTTGGATGTGAGAGTTCTTATGTGCTTGTTAAAAATGAGTCCAGAAGGATTTGGGGGAGATGGTGGTAGCAGTGGCTTCAGAGTTTTCAATCTCTTTTGACTTTGCCATTTTCTTCCCATTTGTAAAGTAGTTACATAAAAAGAGACAGAGATCTAGACAGCAAAACCAAACCTCTGGATAATATTTACAACAAAACTAGGTAATGGGATATCCCCCAAATAAATCTAGGTGGTAACAAACCACCACTAGTCACAAAACTTGCAACATATTGTTGGGGAAGAAAAAATTTACCTCTACCCATCTAGGTTCTTCTGACTGGTCTAATAATTAAATTGACATGAGACAGACTAACAAGAGAAAATCAAAGTTTAATTTTGTGCATACGAGAGACTCAAAGAAGTGACCAAAGCAGGCAGTTTTGTACCTTTTAGGCAAAAAAACCCAATAACTTTGTGAAGAACCGACAAGACGAAGAAACTTAGGCTTGGCTACCAATTACTGAAGAATCTAAGCAGATGGTTCCACAGCTTTCTCAGCCTTGAATTCCCTATTTCTAGCGATAAGGATGTTTCTCTGTGTCCTGGTGCAGGGAGGGTACCTTTTACATGGGAGATTATTTCCTGCTTTCAGAGGGACAAAGAGTAGGGTCAGACTGTTCTTGCCCTGGCTGTTTCTCAATTAACTTTAATTTAAAGTAATCAATATGCCCCTTTGGCATATTTTGGGGTGATAGAACATAGGAAAGAGTTAGAAATAAAAGAAAAATAATTTCAGAAATTAAGGCTAATTAATTTTAGTCTTAATAAACAGAGCAGATAAAACCATAAAAGAAATAGAAGGTGAATAAGAGGCAAACGTTAAAACTTAAAAAGAAGTGAAGAAAGCAATATAAGGGATTCAAGAGAAAATGACAAATACTTAAGATAGGCCCCCCAAAAAAGGACTGGAAGTATGGATAATATGAGTCCCTGAAGAAGAAACCCAAGATAAGGTAGAACAAACACTAAAAATAAAAATTAAAGGGACTTCCCTGGCGGTCCAGTGGCTAAGACTCCATGCTTCCACTGTAGGGGGTATGGGTTTGATCTCTGGTTGGAGAACTAAGATCCTGCATGCCTCATGGGGGGGGCCAAAGATAAAAAATAAAACAATAAAATAAAATAAAATTTAAAAAGAAGGAAAACTAATCAATTCTACTTCCAAAAAAATGTTTTTGAAGAAAATCTTCCCTCCCTCAAAAAAAAAAACAAAAAAAAAACCCAGAAGAACAAGAAAAAGTGAGTCTGTATACTGAAAGAGTATATTATGCCTGAGAACACTAACTCAGAATGATCAACACTATGGCATATTCTGGTAAAATTAATGGACTTTAAAATAAAAAGAAAATCCTTTGGTCATTTAAACAAAAGGAAAAAATGACTTAAAAAGGAAAGAAAATTAAATAACCATCAGACTTTTCAACTGCAATACTTTATACCAAAAGAAAATGGAGGAACATACTTAAGAAACTCAAGGGAAAAATATATGAGCCAAGAATTTCATATCCAGAAAAACCAACTTTCTAGTAACTAGCAAAGGACACAGGAAATGCATCATCAACATGTAAGAGCTCAGGTAATATTGGTCCTATGAGCACTTCTTGGGGAATTTGTTAGAGACCAGGCTTAGACAACCAAAGTAACTAGAGACATAACATCCTACGGACTGATAGGAGAGCATTAACTATATTGTTACCAGTAGAACTTAAACTAAATGGGACAACAAGGAAGAGGCTCTTACTGGTCAAAGATGGGACAGTTTGAGCTTCAATAATGATAATACAGTTGACCCTTGAACAACTCAGGGGTTAGGAGCAGCAAACCCCTGGAGAGTGGAAAATCTACGTAACCTTTACAGTGGGCCCTCCACATCCACGGTTTGTGTAGTGCTATAGTACATATTTAGTGAAAAAAATCTGTGTATGAGTGGACCCGCGTCATTCAAACCCGTGTTGTTCAAGGGTCAACAGTAATTGCAATAGATCAAAACTCATCAAATATGTTAATCTGTGAATTCATAATGATATTTTAAAATAATTTAAAAATTGGTCTTCTTTGAAGATGGTAGGAAATCAATTCATTACAGGGAAAATTGGTCAATAAAAGAGAAAAATCAAACATGTAATCCTGCCTTTCCTGAATGAACTGTACTATTGAGTGACTAAATGGATGAGGGGGATGTGCTTAAAATTTTTTTTCAACTAAAAATGAGTGGTAGAATTAGAATATCACCATTTTAAAGCCCTCATTGGATGGATATAGGCATTTAGCATGAAAGTTACTAGGATTATGTAAGAGAGATGACCACACATCATGTGTCTCCTATAATCCTACCACACACCACCGATAATCTTGCCAAAAGAGCAAACCTGAGTCTCATTGAGTCTCATGCATTCTCTGGATCCAGCTGCCAATTTGCAGGATATCCAAAGGAGCATGCTAAACTACACCAAAAATATGCAACCAGCAAAATCCTACTCTTGAAAACTTTACGGGTTGAACTGCCTGAGTTTCCAACAGATAAATTGTAATGAAATGGCAAGTATGAAGAAGAAATCTGGTAGATTAAAAATGACTTAAAATATATCAGATTTTAAAAAATGAGCTAGACTAAACTATAGTATCTAGGGACAGACATTGGAGTGATGAAACTACTTTTAAAACACAAGGATTTTTAAAACTATTTTTAAAACACAATTTTTATTATTATAAAAATGAGGATGCTGGTTTTAGGGAGGTGAGAAGGGGTTATGACTGGAATAAGGCTTCTGAAATGTCCAACAAAGTTCAATTTCCTGACTGGATGGTATTCACCATATAATTTATTTTATTAAACCAGGTGCCTGTTGTATATAGTTTTATATATCTGTGTTTTATTTTGCAATAAAAAGGATTAAAAAATAAAACAGTCCAGTTACAACTATTTTAAGAATGGTTATCTCTGGGTGACAGAAGAGCTGGCAATTTTAATTTTTCTCTTTTTCTCTTCCATGTGTATTTTTTTTCTAATTGTATTTGCACTGAACATTTCTTATATATGCAATTTAAAAGTTATAAAATGACATTTCAATATAAATTTTGTAAAAATCAGCCACAGAGTATCTTAGTAGTACTTTATTTAAAATAAAGGCAAAATTCAGACTATAATAATAGTTTAGTCAATGGCTATGGCTTCTTTTTCTTACAAAACTTAAGACTGTTCCATTTTTCTTGGAGAGGTGATATAGCTCTGGTATGGTGAAAAGACCCAGGTTTGCAAGAGCAGCTCTTGCCTTACTGACCTTGTCAATCTGAATCCCTGAAAGCCTTAGTGTCAGTTTCCTTTTGGGTCAAAATAGTGATGATACTCTCACCGCCCTTGATAGTAAAAAAAAAAGATTGAAGGAAAGCTATTTATAAGGTGAGACTTCTGTGCTAATATATTACCCTCGTTACATCTAATGAGATCTACAGAGTCTTTTGTTCTTTTTATTTCTTTTCTTACAGCAGTAAGTGAAAACGTCTTTCGAGAAATGCATGGATAACTTAACATGCTGGATAATTTCTGTAGTAATGAATGATCCTTTCGAGTTCATCTTCATATCATAATATCAATAGTTGTTTGCTTTAAAAAGAACAAGAATAACTCTGTCTCCATACTAGCATGGAGACAGAGTTGAATTTGATGATATTCATTATGCTAGGTGGGTGGTCCTCTGTTTAGCTTTTTACCAAACCGTTGCTCTAGCACCTTCAAACAGAGAAATATTAGGTACTGTTATTAGATAGGAAATTAGACCAAATATGTACAAATATATTTAAGCCTTTTTTTTTGGCCACGCCACGCGGCATGCAGGATCTTAGTTCCCTGACCAGAGATCGAACCTGCACCTCCAACATTGGAAGTGCAGTGTCCTCACCACTAGACTGCCAGGGATTACCCTATTTTAACCTTTTTTTGGTGAGAAAATAGGCATAATTCACTTTCTTGGCTCTATACCAGCTAAAGAATCACATTCCTGTGGGATGAATTACTTTTCACTTTTCCTTTTAATATTGCATAAAGTTTATAGCATTAGTGAATTTAGTGCCCTTAAATTACAACTGCTGGTGGTAGTTTTTTTTCCTCATTAGCACTGTATATGAGAATGCACTCATTTTTTCTAAATATCAAATTTGAGCATTATCTGAAACCCCTGCTATAACTTTTTGGGAGGCAGGTAGGTGTTTTTTGTTTGTTTTTTGTGCGAGAGAGAAGGGTTTTTTATTGGTCGGTTGGTTTTGCTTTGTCCTTCCATGTCCTGAATGTATTTAGCTAAAGAATGTGTGATGCGGAATTGGACTCGTACTTTTAATGATGTGTCATTTTTTTCCCAAGCAAGAGTTCACATTGAAACCAAAATAGAGATAAGCTAGAAGAACATTATACAAGTAAAAGAAGCCAGTCACAAAAGACCACATGTTATTTGATTCCATTTATAAGAAATGTCCAGAATAGACAAATCCACAGAAACAGAAAGTAGATTAGTGGTTGCCAGAGGCTGAGGGGAGGAGATGGGGGTGGGGAGAGGGGTGGGAATGATTGCTAATTGGTACAGGCTTTCTTTCTTTTTGAGGTGATGATGATGTTCTAGAATTAGATTGTGGTGATGGTTGCACAACGCCATGAATATACTAAAGGGCACTGTATTGTACGCTGTCCTGGCTGAGGCAGACTGGGGAAGTGGCCCGGTGCCTTGCCCACCTGGCCTTTTCTCCCACCCGCCCCACTCAGGGCTGCCTGAGTTAAAGACCTGGATATGGCTTGAAAATCACTGGCCCGAGCAATAAAAACCTTCTTATTGCCAGATGGAAATGGACCAAGTAAAAGCTGGAGGCCGTTACTTCTTTATCTCCTTGTGTATTAACAGTGTGTTAAGGGCAGACATAGAAATAAATTGGGTCATAAATGCTTATTATTGCATGGGGCCTTCTTTTTGTATTTCTATCATGGAAAGCTTCTTCCTTTTTTTTTTCTCTTTACCAAAACATTCAGGATAAACATATGTATAAACTTAATGATCTGTGGTTGTGATACCCATTGCAAAAAGTCCAAATGTCCTTTATAGTAGTGATATATCCTTTTGGCTTTATTCTGTATACCAGGCATTGTGTCTCTAAATATTGCCTTCTTTACTTCCAACTGTGTTCTGCTTCTCTCTCCTGTTCTGCCTGGTTAGATTTTAATACCCCCAAACCATCATCTTATAGCAACCCTTTCTCCTCTACAGAGTGCCTTGGATTTTTTTTTTCCCCATTAATAGCTCATTTTCTATACTTTATATTTGGGAGGGTCTGTATCTATATAACTGCAGGTATTATATAGTTTTTTCTTTGTTATTCAGGAAAAGATTTGACATTGTGGGTCTGATAGCAAGGCCTGCTGATAATGTGGGCTTTGCTTGCTATACATATCCTTTTAAATAAGGTAAAAATTGATGTATAAATAGCTTGGGCTGATTTATGTTTTCTCTCTGCTCTGCAGGCTTAGAGAATCAAAAGTTTCCTTAACTGTTTACAAGAAGAAAACATATTTAGGTGGAATGGGAGCAAATAGAAAGTAACAAAACCACATAAGGGTTGACTCCATTCAGTTATTTTAAAAAATAATTACATTTTGTTAAACTTCTGTTTGCAAAACAAGTTTGTATACGTCTTGGGCATGTTGTCATGAGGGAAAAGACAGACTGGGGAGGGTGCAAGGCCTGGAGAGAAGCAGGTGACAGGTAAGTCAATATATTTAGTACTCAGTTTGCTTTATAGAAAAGTCCTCTGGTTTTGCTTTGTAAAGAGGTTGGCGTGAGGTCTGTCTAGTTGTAGAAGGGATAGCCAACTAGGAGTCAGATGACCAAGGTTTCAGTTCAGTTCTGCACACATCAATATTTTAAATACACTTTCAGGAGGACTAAAGTTGATGTCTGTTTAACATATTCCAAAAAAAACTAGAATTGATGATACAGAGTAGAAAACTGGGGCTCAGAGAACAGTTCATTGAGTGGATGAGGGCTTGGGAGTTGGGGTAGATTTCAGCCCACCTTACCCTAAATGATTAGTAACTAATCATCTTGAAATGCTTCTTTAAAAAGTCACATTTTAGGGGCTTCCCTGGTGGCGCAGTGGTTGAGAGTCCGCCTGCCGATGCAGGAGACACGGGTTCGTGCCCCGGTACGGGAAGATCCCACATGCCCGTGAGCCATGGCCGCTGAGCCTGCGCGTCCGGAGCCTGTGCTCCGCAATGGGAGAGGCCACAGCAGTGAGAGGCCCGCGTACCGCAAAAAAAAAAAAAAAAGTCACATTTTATATCGCCATTAGTAATTTAGTCCGTGTCGAATAATTATATGTTTGTATGGTTGGAAAAGAACAAAGAATCTGACAGTATTTCTTGCAATATAGAGAACCAGTGTGGCCCTGCTCTTTCTCTCTTGTGTATTTCTCCTTTTCCAGATTACAATTTATGTTGACTTGTACAGGCTGTGTGTATAGCTCAGCCTGATTTATTCACCTTAGTTAAAACCATATAATATCCAGAATACTTCGTCATCACCAAATGTTTAATAACATAGTGCAGCTTTTTTAGTGAAAGGAATCAACCAATAACATTGCCAAACTAATTTTACTTTTAGGCCCAATTTTTAACATATTGGGGAAATTATCTACTTATGGTTTGTGCTCAATAGAAAATTTAAAATTGTAAACTAATTGCTGGGTATATTTAATGATGAGTCCTGATTGCCATGTGTTATGACCGTGTGTGCTATTCCAAAAATACATAAAGCTACTGAAACTGTGGTCATGTAATTGCAGTTTACATCTACTCTAATTTGATTGTAGATAGTTGTCTCCTTCCATTTTAATGAGAAAAGTGTAATTTTTTCAACCTCATAGACAACATCTGGGGAAGATGTACGGGACTTCACAAAGGTGCTGAAGAATAAGTTCAGATCGAAGAAATACTTTGCCAAACATCCTCGGCTTGGCTACCTGCCTGTCCAGACAGTTCTTGAAGGTGACAACTTAGAGACGTAAGTTTAATTTTACTATTAAAACTTGTATTTGTATATGCTCTTATATCTGCTAGTTTTATGTTAGTGACAAAAGAGAAATTTGATACCAAAAAAGAATTTGTGTTTTGGTAAAATGTTTCATTTTAAAAGAGGTAAAATAAACTTGGAATCAGTATTCACAACATGAATTTTGACTGTTTGCTTTTGACGGCACAGCAAAACTTCCAGGTTTAACTTTGCCTGTGTTCCTAAACTTTTAAAATATGTAATAATGTGTCAGCCTTTGCATTAGTCATCTCTTTTATTCTTAAAAATACTTAAAGTCAATTGTGGTATTATATGCTTTTTCATTATTTTATTTATTTTCCATTTTTCTCTCTTTGTGGGATGTTTTTACTATTTCTTGTAGTATGTTTTGCACTCATTTTACATATTTTTAATACAATTTTACTAATAATACTTAATCTCTTGCTTCAGATATATACCTATACTAAATCTCATCAAAATCTCACATTACATTTCTAATTTCTTTTTTTCTTGAACATGAAGACAGCAAAATGAGACAGCTTTATATAGTACATGAAATAGACAAATTTCTTAAAAGTGTATAATTTGAGTTTACAAACATCAGTGAAACAAAGCTTCAAGTAACACGATTACTTTGGGATTATAAAGCAGAGAATAGCAATTTATAGCCTGAAATGAAAAGAAAAAGAAATTTTAAAGTGAGCCAGAAGAAATGCAAGAGCAAATTTTAAATTACTAAACAATTATACATCAAGATCAAAATAAATATGATTTTAAATCTTTGAATTACTTTTTAAAAATAGCAGCATAAATATGCCTGCCAAGGCAATTTTCTTGTGCTTGAATCTTGGGAGAAATTAACTTTTATTGTTAATTATCAGCAGAGTGCCTAGTCGTAAAGAATAGTGAAGTTCTAGTTACAGAAATATGCCCTCTCAAATAACTACAGAAGAGAAGCTCTGAAGTGTGAAGTGAGGAGCTTCCTATATTTATAGTAGAGAAAATTATAATAAGAAGTATAAAAATGTGTTGACATTTAACCTTCAAAACTCATAATTCATTTTATTGTGTATATGAGAGAGAATCAGAGAATAGTAATCGTCCAGTGTATTATGACAGTCCATGTCTCAAAGATGTCAAAATAGAGGGATAGACTATTTAGTCCAATTTTTTTTTCCATATAAAACCTTATAGACCAGGGGCTTTGCTACATTTATGTGCAGTTTTTTTTTTTTAAATTTGTTGAACTGCTAAGAAGTAGAAGAAAGGCCACAGCCAAAGCATAGTAGGTATTTTTATCCCTCTATAGGTAACATTATGGGTGTGCAGCAGAAAGAAATATAAAGCAGCTGTATATGTAGATAAAAATACCACATACTCATTTAAAGTATACCAAGAAATTCAAACTTTTTGATAACCTTGCTTGATTTCAAATTCTGTACAATTAAGATATATGCCTCCCAGTCATTTTTTCCACAGTACATTTTAGAAGAAATTTTATTGAAACGATTTCAGTTTAAAGGACACTACTCAAATACTTAAAATCCATAAGGAAAGGTATAGTTTTGGTTTTGTGGATAGATTTTTTTTCTTTTTTTTTTCAAAAGTGTATGATAATACATTCTTATTTGTTTTAGTATCCAATATATAGCTTAACTATGCTGAACACCTTCTAATAAAGATAAAATTTTACTTATCTTGGTATCAGATCTAAATAACCTTTGGAGTAACTGCCTGAAGCATAGAATTATCACACAGTGCTTTTATTTATAGGATACTTTGATAGGTTTGAAATAGTGATGTGCCTTTCACTCTTTGGATAAACCATTTGGGACCATTTATGTCCCAGATATCTGCATGTTTCATATGAGTCATACAGATAGATAGATCTTTTAAACTCCTTTGAGGCAATTTTGATAATTTGCCTTTCACTGTCAAAGTAATCACTGACATCAATCATTCTATTCTGGGTGACTCAGTGAAAGTAAAAAAGAACAGAAAAGTGTGCCAAATAATTTTGTGCTATGATTTTTGGCTGTAACTCTGAAGATGCTTCATTTTAGCTAACATAAACTTACCAGCATTGTCGGTGAGAGGAAAACAAGAGAAAGAAAAGAAGGAGTGTAAGATTAAGTCAGATGTCACAAGATCGTTTTGAAAAAGATTTATGAGCTACTGGATACATTGGGCAGGTTTTCTTCTTTTTTCACTCCTAGGATGTGTTCTTGGAGTCGGTATAGTTCATTTTTCTACTGAGCCCTTTCCAGTACAGGGCCACTTAATCTTCTGGTGTAACAATTTACATGAGTGGGTAGTAAAAAATTTGATTTCATTTATTCTCCTATTTGCGGGAAGAGAACATTGGAGAAAAACCAGCAAAGTGGTAAATGTGTTGAAGTTATATATGAAGCTGATTAGAATTTTCTTTCTCTTCTTTCTCTTTCATCTCTGCAAAATGTAAGGTCTTATCCCCTATCCAGTAATTATACATGCATGCGTGGAGGTGATTTATGGGAAAATTAGTTATTAGTAAAAGAAGGTAAACAAATCCATGATTAGGCTTATTTGATTAATTTTATAACTATGCAAGATTTTTTTTTCAAAAAATAAATCAAAATAAATGAGTAGATCTTGATGAAAGAGTTACCGTTGAAAATGAACCTGAGAAACAGGCTCAAAGAGTGACAAAGTAATTTGAAAATTGAGTGAGATTTACTGGCCAAAAAGGTTTCCCTGAAGATTAAAAGGAGTAAAATGGACACCTCTCCCTGGTATTGGTTAAGGTGGAGTAGATGAGTTTCATGTTTTTTCAAGTTCTTACTGTAGCAAGAACCAACTCATAGTAAGTAGAATTATGGTTGTGGGGGCATTGCACTGGCAGGAAGTGACAGCTAACCTGGAGAACTGAAAGAGTAATAGGGCCAAACGCTCAGTGTTTGGTGCCTGGGGAGGAGAGGGAGAGTTTCAAGCCAAGGCAAACATTTTCAAAAGCCTGAAGACAAGATTGTTTCAGAAACTGGGATGGGAAGCTGGAAATCGTGACAAGAAATGAAAATGGAGAGAAAAGCAAGAACCAGCTAATGAAGGACCTTGTAAGCCATGCCACGGTGGTTGTAGGTTACTTGAGAGCCGTGGGGAGCCATTGAAGATTTGTATGTTAGAGCACACTGGGACTGCACTTACTCTGCCTGGGGAGAAATGGACTTCAGAAGGCAAAAAGATCGGAAGCATGAGAACAGTCTGCTGAGAATTTAAGGCACCAAAGGAGTCACGAAGTTCTTCAAAGAAAGTCTGGGTTATAGTTCATATAACATTACGTATATTTAGTAGGGTCAGATTCCTTCTGTATTAGTGTGTGATTAACCAAACTCTGTTCAAACACCACTCTGGAAAGCAGGGATAGGCTGCATTATGAGGTCTGGGCTAACACATAGATTGGTCTTATTTTTAACCCCCTTTAATCATAGATTCTAACAATGCAGGGAGAATATTGCCCAGTTTTCCTCTTCTAGAATTAAATGAAAAAGCTTATCACTTAACATTTTTTTTCTGCAAATCAAGGCACTTTGAAGTCAATAAAGCGTAAACTTTTGGCATTTTTTTAATCTTTATTTCTCTTCTTAGAAATTTTCATAATATATAAAAAACTTTCTCTTGAGAAACTTCAATTCAGCTTTTTGTTTCTGCCATTCTTATCTTAGTTCAGTGAATCCCTATTGTGCTAACTGAATTAACCTTACAGGAACCACTCAAGCAGTATCACAAAGCTTTTCTGAGTTCAATTAAGATCAAAAAATACATATGTTTCTTACATTTAAAGCTCACAGCGAACGTTGTGGTACACTTGAATTTTAGAAATGGTCTCTCAAGTAGTTCCTATTTTTTAGAAAGTGTATAGCAAATCATTTACCTGACACCATACATATTTCAGAGTTAATGAAAAGTGATGTAAAAAGACTATTGAATAATACTGTTTTGTTTCATTGTTGTTGTATCTATTTTATACATGGGTAATTAAGTCTATTTACAGTATAGATGTTCTGACAAACGCAGACTGGATAAATGCCTGTTTTTGAAAGTAGGTCCAAAGAGTCTCAGTTTTCCATCCCAATAAGATGACCTTCCATCTTCTTTTAACCTTTGCTATGCAGACATCAACTTTTGCTTCCCAGTAGGAGATAATGAGATCATTAACTTTTTCTTGAGTATGTATCTGTAATAGAAATAGGAGAATCAAGTAGATCTAGAATAATTTAAACTTTCCTTCCTCTTTGTTTCAATCAGCATTAGCTTTTGCAGGAGACTTTGCTTAATTAGAAAACTAATTTTCTTTAGAATTTTAAATTTCCACATTCATCGGTATTCCCTCCTCTTCCTTCACCTCCAGTAAAAGATGTTAGGGTTTGAACTAGCTTTTTTTTTTTTTTTTGCGGTACGCAGGCCTCTCACTGCTGTGGCCTCTCCCGTTGCGGAGCACAGGCTCCGGACGCGCAGGCTCAGCGGCCATGGCTCACGGGCCCAGCCGCTCCGCGGCACGTGGCATCTTCGCGGACCGGGGCACGAACCCGTGTCTCCTGCATCGGCAGGCGGACTCTCAACCACTGCGCCACCAGGGAAGCCCTGAACTAGCTTTTAATTAGGATCATTTGTTTTCAAACGATACATGGAGACCTCGGGATTTCTAGGCAGTGCTGGGAGGTTGGAGTGTACCCTCAGGGCTAGGAGAGATACTGAATAATCAAGTTCCAGTCTCAAGCCCGGATTCAAGCAACGTTCCTTTTGTCAGTAGAACTTCTGGATATAATTTTGCTTGAAGAGAGTGAGTGTATCATGATCTAGAAAAGTTGCTTTCAGTTTTATGGATAATTGAGAATTTTGGCCGGGTGTAGAGGAAAGCATCGCATCTAGGTTGTATCTTTTCTCAGTGAATCTGTGAGGTTGAGATACTTTGTGTACGCCTGGATTTGGATTTTTACGTTTAAAATGGAGCAAAGTTTCAGAACATTCTCATCTTATTGCAACTCTGCCGTCAGTATACAATGTATATTGTATATTCTTTGGTATTTAACTTTACAATATACAATGTATATTGTATATTCTTTGGTATTTAACTTTACCATTCTGATCAAGTTTCTTCTCCAGGAAAAACAAAAATATGATTGCATCTCCCTTCAGTATGTTATGGAACATTATTGTTTAAGTTATTCCATAATTTTGAGGTATTTTAGAGCGTTCTGTTTCTTTTTTCAATCCGATTATTTAAAGATGTGTTTGCTATCTACAACAAATACCCTGTAATATCTGTGAGAAGGCCCCTGCAGGCACTTGAATACACAGTATCTTTTCTAGAATAAACAGTCACTTCTGTTAGTTTTGATTTTGTCGCGGTGGACCTCAGGGCAACCAAACATGGGAGTGGAAGACAACTGAGAATGTCCCCCACCCCTCCGCCCCACTGCTTTTGTCTTAAATTGCTCTAAAGTGTTTGTTCTATGACTTTTGTCTCTCTCTGCCCTCTTTGCAGTCCTATCACACTCATCAGTATGTGGCCAGAGCACTACGAGTGAGTATTCACAGCTCCATATGCACAAGACTGATGTTCTGATCAGCTTTATTAGCATGGGGTGATTACTAAACTCTTGTTCTAAAATAATAGTTCTTCCTCCTGGGTAACAATCCTAGTGGTTTGTCTGCATGTCAAATTCATTATTTAACCAAGCTAACATTCCTAAAGTAACATGGATCAACATTTGTGTGTAAAACTGTTTATTTGCTTTCTCTCTTACAGCCCTTCACAGTCTCCTCAGCTGTTTCATGATGATACCCATTCAAGAATAGAACAGTATGCTACACGGTAAGAAACTTTTGATAGGAGCCCTCCACTGCACTGCCACCCAGAATGTATCTCTTTCTGTATTAATCTTATATCATTAACATGCCTTGATTTAAGGGAGGTAGTTTTGCAGAAGTCGTGATTCCATTATATTTGAAATCTGGGCTTTCATCTCTCCATGTTGTAATTTGCACTTTACCAAACACCTGCTATACATTCTATGGACTAAATCTCCAAGGGATGTGATTACTGAGCTCATGAGAATCCAAACACTGTACAAGCAGTGTTTAGATAATGTAACCCAGTTTCAGTGAATGAAAGTAGGGATTGAAAGTGTTCTCAGGAGGGGGTGCACATATGAATTAAAATATGTAATTAAATGTATGCTAAAGCTTTATTATAGGGGTTTATTTTAGAGTCCCCAAACAATATAGAGTATAGGCTGGTCTTGATGGTATGTACAAACTTGCAGGAAAAAAAAATATATACTAAGCATCGGCAGTGCTAGTTACTACCTATGCCTTAAAAGGTTAGTTTAAGCACCATAAAATAGTAACATTTGAACTGAGTCTAGGCCAAGTAGAAATTTTGGGAGAAAGTCAGGCTTGGACCATTGGAAAAACATACTCAAAAGCATTGAGCTAGGAAAGAACATGGTTTATTTAAAGGACTGCAGGTAGAGAAAGGGGAAAGGATGAGAAGGAATGAAGGGACAGAAGCTGAAGTCCAATAATGGGGGGCCCACTTGCTAAGGAGTAGGATTCTGTCCTTTGGTAAAGGGGAGTCATGGAGAGTCTTTAAACACGAGAGGAACATAATCAGATTTGTGTGAGAATGAAGACTGAAGGGTCTGGGAGGTCAATTCCGAGACTAGGTCTATTAGGAGACTAAGTAATATGATATAAAATAAAGGTCTTGAGGCCTTAAGGCAGTGGTGATAGAAATATAGCTCAACATTAGATGTTGTTTTATTTTATTTTATTTTTTAATTTTTTTGTGGTACGCGGGCCTCTCACTGTTGTGGCCTCTCCCGTTGCGGAGCACAGGCTCCGGACGCAGCGGCATGTGGGATCTTCCCGGACCGGGGCACGAACCCGCGTCCCCTGCATCGGCAGGCGGACTCCCAACCACTGCGCCACCAAGGAAGCCCTAGATGTTGTTTTAATTTCAAAGTCTTGCTAGGGAATTTGGGCCGTTCTGTATTTTGTGAGAATTAGGACAGTTTAAGGAACACTGAGGATGTACCAGTCGACTATGCCCTATATGGCCACATTCTCTAACCTCCTTATTTTCATTTTTCAGACTGGCCCAGATGGAAAGGACTAATGGGTCTTTCCTCACTGATAGCAGCTCTACCACAGGAAGTGTGTAAGTAAATCATGAAATTAGTGCTGCCTGGGAAAGCTAGTTCTTGTATTATGGCTGTCGGATATAATCTTCATTGATTGCAGCCCTGAATTTTGATCCCAATGAAAATTGATAAGTGTGGTTATAAAAATGTCTACATAGATTTTATGCTTTCAAGCCATGATAGTATAAATTGGATATGTTTATTTATTTAGTTTCATATAAGTTACTGAAAAAAATCCTACATTTGGCCACTCATCTGCCTCAGGAAAATCAGATTGTTTTATTTATAAATACAGATATTGATATTCATTCCATTTGTCTGATATTTCTTGTTAATTTAACAAATGTAATTCTACAGAATATGTGCTATTCTGTAAAATTCTCTTCCTTCTGTGTGCTCACATTTTCTCCATAATCTCTGCCATTTAATAATTATAACCCACACAGGCTTGGACATCTCTTCCCCACCCTTCATTGAAAAGTGTTAACTCTTCTGCCAATATCTGATTTTATTAGCAACTAGGAAAAGCCTCCTTAACTTAAGAATACTTTTAAAAAACCTTTCTAGACAGATATTTTATCTCTGATTATCCCACTTTTGTTTGCCATCTTGCTTTTAGAACTTTTCCCACCCTCCACCACCTTGGAATTAACATTTTAAATTCTGAATGATGTCTAAAAGATTTCAATAGTGTCAAGTTTACTTGACTCACACAGATTCATTGTGGTCTGGATCTGGTGGGAAGCTGTAAGGTAGCCAGGAAAGGTGTAGAACATGGTTCTTAGGTGTTTTATACTAAAAAAGATCATGGAAAGAGCCAAGTTGAAATACCTTAGGGCACTCTAACATGGAATGTCTTCTGGTCAATATTTTTAAAAAATTGTTTTACTATCATTAAGCTTATAAATAAAAGCTCTCATGAGATTGTTCAATTTTAAATTTCAAAGATTAGCAAGTTAATACTATATAATAATACAGTAGTGATTTACCTTATTATTAATGTACTGTGAGTTTGGAACAATTCCCAAAGCAAGATAATAGCATATTCATAATGCTTGTTTCATATTTAACCTCCTAGTATGTATTTCTTATAAAGTAGTTAAGTATCTTGAATATACTAAATCCATATGACTTCCACCACGTTTGACAAATAGCTAAAGAATTAAACAAAATTAAAAAATAATCATTAAAACCAAAATAATTAAAACCAAACTTCAATTCTTTAAAATGTGTTTTTGCATCTTGTGAACAGAGTAAAGGCAATGCTCAAATTTAGTTTCTCCTATTTTCAAATTAGAATAAGCACTATCTATTTTTAAATGTAGCACCAATACCTGAGAAAAGACAATAATCAGATGACTAACAGCTGAATACATTTTAATATACTATCACCAGATATCTTTACTCACTCTTCCATCCAGCAAATATTTATTGTAACCCTACCTTGCAGTAGCTGCTGGAGGCAATTGTGAGAGCTGGTTGTTAAATTTTCAAGAAGTTTGTAAGCTTCTTGTTAAACAGAGCCGTTATTCAAGTTCATTTGTATACACTTGCAGTTCAATAGATTAGGTTAAAATAAAAGCAAAAGTAATACTCAAAACTCATCACATCCTAATTATTTTACTTCACTTTAGTATTATCTATGCTCTTGGGGTGTCAGATGGTGTGCAACTGTGTATCTTTTTGCAGCTCTACATTCTGTGAAGTCATTAGCTTAAACTGGCCGTGAGGAAGGTATTTAAACCATAGAGTTAAAAATGCTACAAATCAGGGCCTTTTTATATACTTATCTTGTAGAGAACCTGCTGCTAAATGCTTAGCAGCACACCACTGCCATGCGCCCAGTACTGTATAGATAAAGGTCGATCTGTCTTCAGGAATCTTACAGGCTAGAGGGGAGATGGATAAGTGCTCCCACAGGGGAAGAACATGGTGAGGGCATTTGAAGCCACAGGGGAGGAACATGGTGAGGGCATTTGAAGTAGACAAAATAATGGGCCCCCAAAGAAGTCGACATCCGAATCCCTGAAACCTATGAATGTGTCACTTTACATGGCAAAAGGGACTTTGCACAAGTGATTAATTTAAGGATCTTGAGATGGGAAGATTATCCTGGATTATCTAGGTGGGTCCAGTGTAGTTGCAAGGGTCTTTGAAAGAGGGAGGAAAGTCAGTTAGGGAAGGGGAGGTAACCGTAGGAGAGAGGTGAGATACAGAGATTTTACAGGTGCTACGCTGCTGGCTTTGAAAATGGAGGAATGTGGTGGCCTCGAGGTGCCGGAAAAGGCAAGGAACCAAATTCTCCCTTCTATGGGGGATTAAATTAATAGTGTAAGAATGTATAAATCACTAAAGAGAAGTTGTTTTCCAGTTACTGGTACATTAATATTTTCTCAATGAATATGTTAATAAATCTTACTTTGATAAAGCCAATCTGGAATTTCTTTGCTCTTTCAGTTTGAACTACTGAGTATTCTGGGGTTCTTTTCCTGGGAACATGCAGGGGTTCCATCAAGTGAGAACACTAACAAGGTCTCAACCCTCGAGACCCTACTCTGGACCTAAAATCCAGTGGTTTGACATAGAATGGTCATTTTTTTCTCCCTTAAATGTATAATATTTACCTTTAAAATATTTTCATTTTAATCAGTACTATTGACTTGACAAGATGAATAAGTATTACCATAATAAATTTGTAATTCAACATCTGCTGGGCCCAATCTCCCAAATTTGGTTTTGGGTGATCTCAGCCATAGGCAATAAAAGAAAGCCCTATGCCTTGAGCTATGAATTTTGAGACTTGAACTTGTAATTCTCTCTAAGTTGCCCAAGGCTCTTTAGTCATTTGTATCTGCAGTTTGAGCCTTTCTCTGTCCTTCAAACTGGTCTATGAAACCAGCTCCCTGGCTCCTAACAATGTTCATCTTCTGTGAAGCTGGTTAAGTAGTCGTTGTACCTCCATGCATCATGGGCTGCTACCTCCCCAGCCTAGACCTGAATCGATCTCGTGGCTTTTTACCCCCACATAAACCCAATTCCCAATATTCCCTTTTCTCCTGAAAGTCTGACTGTGGACAATTTAAAGGCATTAATTTTAAGGATACTAATTTTCTTTCAAGGAGGAATTAAGCCACCATGTCTCAGAAGGAGACAGGACTCAGGATAGTCCTGGGGAATCTGAGTAGCTGGAACTCAAGGACATCTCCTTAGGCCATTGCCATCAGGATGCCTCCATCTGCCATCTGCCCTTGAGCGACACTGTTGTATGTGAAAGGATCAAGTCGGGGGGCTGGCCTGATTGGCACTGGCATTGCTGTTTGCAACTCTGAAGCCTGGAACAGAAAAAATCTTTAAAGGAAGGAAATTGCGGACAAAGCGCTTTGCTGTACATTTACTTGACCTGGTTGGTCCTATGAATGGCTAGGTTAGGACTCTAGACCTTGTCCATTGACTTTGGACATTGAATATTATGGAGGGTTGGAGGCTAAACATTTTTCTTTCTTTACAAATGATTTCCTGTTTTGTTTTGCTTTCTGGCTGATTTCTTGAGATGCTTTATCCTGAATAGATAACATTTTCACTGGGATATATATGAACATTTTTCTTTTGTTATTATTTCATTTTTGCATACTCAGTCTTTTTAGTTTCTATACTCCTCTTTTTCGCCTGAGAAATATTTACAAATGTTCTCCTCTACTCTTACTTTTTTATTACTTTATTATTTCATTTTATTATTTAGTTTATATGCACTGTATTTTTATGCCTTGTCCGTTTGTCCTGTCCATTTATTAGATCTGTACTTTTTTTAATCCTCTCTTATTATGGCCTCTCTCTTCACTTAAATTGAGTGAAGTGCCTCCAAGCGTCACGGACTTAGAGTCTTGTCATCCTTAGCAGCTAATTGGTGTATCCCTGTGGTGTTGATACATTAGCCTCACAGCCTTCTCTGCTCCTTCATAATACAGTTATGTTTAGGGTATAATAATAAATTACCCATTTACTCCCTCTCAGGAAAATACCCTCGCCCACCTCCAAACACACACGCACCTACCTTCTTGCCAGGTTTCTGTTTGATTTTGCTACATGGGCATTCTAGGAGCTTTGGGTTCTGCTTGCTTTCTTTCTTTTTTAATTTATTTTTTTGACGGCACTGCATAGCTTGTGGGATCTTAGTTCCCCGACCAGGGATCAAACCCATGCCCCCTGCAGTGCAAGTGCGGTACCACTGTACCGCCAGGGAAGAGTCCCTGGATTCTGCTTTCAAACACTGCTGCTCTGCATTGGTGAAGGCCCCATTCTCTCCTCTTATCCTCACCCTTCTAAATTTAGAAGCAAGCATGAGATTCTTCTGAGAGGCTCCCTTGTTTATTTCACAGCGATACGGTGTTTTCGCAGGACAGGTAATCAAAGAATGATGCCATAGCTTATTTCAGTCCTTCCCATCTATGTTTCTTATTTCCAGTTTCTAACTGTGTTGAAAGAGTCCCACTCCTTTTTTATTCACTTGATAGTAGAAAGGTGGTGAGATTAGGGAGGTTTACTGATAAAGGAAGCAAAGTAAATCAACAAGTGGCTCATTTGAACCTGTGCTTTGGCTGTTTTGCAGGCCTAACAGTCATTATTTTCAGTTCCTTCTTTATGTTGCTCTGATCTCAGTGCTCAGGAGATACCTTTTCTAAGAACTCACTACCTCTCAGATGCAATTTCATGTCCCCTCTTTATCAGAGTAAAGTGTGATAACACAGGGTTGGATTTTCAAATTTGACTCACAGAATCAAAGATCTCACCTAGTATCAAGCATTACTCATAAGCAAAAGGTCCAGGACTGCCCGTGCCACTCACCAGGTTACTTCTGGCTGCGTTAGGATGTGCTCTGACCACAGGGTAAGAGATGAGGTCTTTAAGGGGTATTTGCAGTCACATCACTTACACAGCAGGGAGCTGGTTCAGTCATGGAATAGCTCCATTTTATACTCTGACAGCTACATAACTTAACAAGATGTTTTTCTGAAGCCCTATCCTATAAATCCATAGATTCCAGGATTTGTTTACCAAAAGCCATCAAAACAGATCAGGTACAATCTGCCAAAGATATTCTATAGCAGGACTCCCCTGCTAGTATTAGCCAGGAAGTCTGTCATTTGCACATTTACAAGGAGATCTGACTGGATCTCTGGTAAATGAAGGGAAGGGATTCCAGTCTTGCTGATAAGCATTTCCTTCACATAAACATATCAACTTTGTCTACTTTGTTATACTTCTGTTTCTGTCAGTCATTAGATTTGACCACATTATTAATATGTCTAGTTCATTAGACAAGTAGTGAGAAAAGTGGGAGAACCCAAGTCAATTAAATGGAGTTCTTTGTTTAATGCAGAATGATTGATCCTAGAAGTGACATGCTGATAATATCAAGTAAGATATCTGTAGCTATTTTATAAATATCTACAATTATAATTTATGCTAAGTTATTTAAATGAAAGAATATAAGGATTTGCTTCTCCCACGCTTTGGGTTAGAAAGCATTATAAAATTGCTTTTAACCACACGCTAAAGACAGTGAAATCAACTAGTTGATTGGGACTGCTATAGCAAAAGACTACAAACTGGGCGGCTTATAAATGACTAACATTTTTTTCTCATAGTTCTGGAGACGGGGAAGTCCAAGATCAAGGAGCCAGCGGATTTAGTACCTGATGAGGACCCCCTTCCTGGTTCATAGCTGTCATTTTGCAGTTCCCTCACATGGCCGAAGCAGGAAGGGAGCTCTCTGGGGTCTCCTTCATAAGGATACTAATCCTAATCTTGGAGGCTCACCCTCACAACCTAATCACCTCCCAAAGACCCTACCTCCACACACCTTTACACTGGGGATTAGGTTTCAACATAATTTCAGGGAGGGGAAACGGTTCATAGCAGTTTATTTTTAATTAGCAGTCTTTTAACCTACTCTTTTGGCATTCAGTTATTGATTTTCCCTGTAAAGTCTTTTATATTAACTATTTAAGTGTTGTACTTTATTTTATATCCTCTGCTGAGTAAAATATCTCTTCTAAGGTTTGTGAGATATACATGTTAGACCAACGCAAAGCATGAAATGTTGGTATGTGTGTATAGTATACATACACTATTAGGTAAAATATCTCCCCAGAGTTTTAAAGTGAGGTCATCGGGACATTGAGCTTTAAGGCAGTCATGGCTCAGTAGCCATCCTGACCGTCATTGTTTCTACCCCCTTTACCTCCAGAGACATCCATGTCCAGATGTGAGCCTTTTTGTGTGTCTTCTTTGTCTCCATAGAGAGGACGAGCATGCCCTCATCCAGCAGTACTGCCAGACGCTCGGAGGGGAGTCCCCCGTGAGCCAGCCCCAAAGTCCCGCTCAGATCCTGAAGTCGGTAGAGAGGGAAGAACGCGGAGAGCTGGAGCGGATCATTGCTGACCTCGAGGAAGAACAAAGGTGTGCCAGACCTGGGAGGAGAAGATGTGTCACCCTGGGAAAACTTCTGATGGGGAATTCTTTCATATTCACTTCAACATGACCCTTACCCATTCTTTTTTCAGGACTATTGTCCGGGAAGTACAGTGGAGGCAAAGTTTTAAGAGGACATTAACCCGCTGGGCAGCTGGCTGCAGATTACAGCTGCATTTCAGGGTTCAGGGATTGTGTCTGTTAGAGCACTTGTTGATTTAAAAGCACGGTTTTATTCGTGCTTTCTTATATCATTGTTGTACGTGTTTTTACCTATGAGGAAGTACGTAGCATGGGCCACATTTGGAGCTCATGGACAATTTTGGTGAGAAGGTGAGGTATACAATACTAATTCCAGTTTTCCCTTCTCTACACTAGAAATCTGCAAGTGGAATACAAGCAGCTGAAAGAGCAGCACTTGAGAAGGGGCCTCCCCGTTGGCTCCCCTCCAGACTCTGTTGTGTCTCCTCATCACACGTCGGAGGATTCAGAACTTATAGCAGAAGCAAAACTCCTCCGGCAGCATAAAGGGCGGCTGGAGGCTAGAATGCAGATTCTGGAAGATCACAACAAGCAGCTGGAGTCTCAGCTCCACCGACTTCGGCAGCTGCTGGAGCAGGTAGAGTGTGCAGAGCTGGATGTCACCTGTCCCCACACCATCTGCCCCAGTCCCATGTCCCATGGGACTCAGTCCCAGAGTTGGTAGAGAGGTTCACTTCTGGTTTCTCCTCCCCATAGTGGATTTAGACTGGCTTAGAAATCCCTCTTCAAACATAAGCATTAAATGCTCACTGGCAGGACTTCCCTGGTGGTCCAGTAGTTGGGAGTCCACCTTCCAATGCAGGGGACGTGGGTTCGATCCCTGGTCAGGGAACTTAAGATCCCGCGTGCCGCAGGGCAACTAACCGCTTGTGCCGCAGCTGCTGAGCCCGTGTGCCACAATGAAGAGCCTGTGTGGCGCAACTAAGACCCGATGCAGCCAAAAAAAAAAAAAAAAAATTTAAATGCTCATTGGCGCCAAAAAATGCGTTTTCCCAGCTTAAGATGGAATTGCCCATTCTTCTTTAACACTGAAATCTATCTCAGCTCTGAACAGTTTACGGCAAAAGATCCTATAACATATATCTGCATAAATTACATTTGGGAAACATCTGTGGGCATGAAGGGAAAGGAAGTGACCTGAACTCTTCATGGTAAAACCTCCTTCCAATGAGCTATTTTCAAGAAATTAAGTAACAGATGTTTATTAATTTGCAGTTATTATTTCCTAACATACCTATTATTTCCTGCCATAACATGTTTTATGGCAGTTGTTTGCAGACTTTCTTGACAATAAAAAATACAATTTGCATTATGATGAATGCATACATGTATGATGAATACAAAATGCTAATTGCTGTTATTAAAAAATGCTGTCTCTTATTTTCTATTTTTTTCCTTCCTTCCTTCCTTCCTCCCTCCCTCCCTCCCTCTCATTTTTCTTCTGTCTTTCTTTCTTAGTGCTGGTTTTATAACTCGTCAACAAGTAATAGCCTGCAATTTTGAAAAACACTATTCTTTGGGATATAAAAGAAGCATCAGATACAGCTTCTACCTTTTTACCTTCAATCTTGTTAGAGACCATAACAAAATAGTATGATATAGAAGGTAGTATCATCTATAAAGACACAACACACTGTAGAGAATTAAGTACCTGATTACATCTAGCAGTTAAAGAATAGGCGTCATGTCACAGAACTGGTAGTGAAGATGCCTTTGCAGCAGGTGTCTATCGTATAGAATCCCAGCAAATGGACCTGGAACTTCTCTCTCTTGAAGAATCCCTGACATGAGAATTCATGTCATCTTTTGCCTTTTTCTCTGGCCTGTGCAGTATGGGGCCCCTACACAGTGAATAGGAATGACTTTCTCCAGAAATGATTTATTGAGTCAAAGGCAGAAACAACTCTCTCAACAGTGATTTTCTCAAATTTTAGAAAACCATCTTTTCACAGTTGCCATCAGTATCTTTTAACATGTCAGAATCATTCAAAACGGTGTAATTTTTGCGTTATCGGCACAGTGGGCCCCAGAATACCCCTTATACTTTCTGAATGTCTGCCACTGCTTCAGTCTTTTTGTGAGACTGCTTTTGGGGGAAGGTTTACTTTGGAATTGTGCGTCATTAGACCTTCCCCAAGGCCTGGCTGGTTTTCACTAAGTACTGGGAATGTTTGAAGCTCATCTTGGTGTCACTCCTGTACATTGGGAAGGCTACATTGTTAGTAATTGTTAGTAATGTGAATTTGATGTTTCTGAATAGTGCCTGGGTAAGGGATGACTTTTCTCTGGAACTCTCTTATTTAGAATATGAAGTGTGAGTATTAAGGACTTACTGCATAGGTAGAATTGTTGTAGCAGGAAGCTGTGCTTGAAAGCTTTGTTTGCTGTAGTCTGTTGATGCTCTTAAGAGAGCCGAAGGCTCTTGGGCTCACCCTCACCTCCCCTTTCTCGCTTCCTCCTGTTAGAGCTGCCTAATGGCTCACGAGCCTTCAGAATTGCACAGTAATGCTTTTCGAGATATCGGATATCTAAATGGCTCTGTGTATTCCAGACTATGGAGCTCTTATCCCTTCTTAATGACTTAGCATGAGTGCCAGAAGTTGATGGAAAATTCAACTCTGTTAGTAAAAACTAGCAAAACTACCAGACTTCAGCTAATATAGATGTAATGGGAAAATCAGCATCAAAAACCTTGTAACTGGGACTTCCCTGGTGGCTCAGTGGTTGAGAATCTGCCTGCCAATGCAGGGGACATGGGTTCGAGCCCTGGTCCAGGAAGATCCCACATGCCACGGAGCAACTAAGCCTGTGTGCCACAACTACTGAGCCTGTGCTCTAGAGCCCGCGAGCCACAACTACTGAGCCCGTGTGCCACAAATACTGAAGCCCACGCACCTAGAGCCCGAGCTCTGAAACAAGAGAAGCCCCTGCAATGAGAAGCCCACGCACCGCAACAAAGAGTAGCCCCCGCTCACCACAACTAGAGAGAGCCCACACACAGCAATGAAGACCCAACGATGAAGACCCAATGCAGCCATAAATAAATAAATAAATTTATTAAAAATATATTTTAAAAAGCATTGTAACTTCTGCATTCCCTTTACAGTGGATCACACTTTTCTAATTTGACCATGTACTTGTCAATTTCAATCTTTCTGCCTTTGTGAAGTATTTATTAGGTGTCAGATTCTGTTCTGATCGCTTTAGAAATACTAATTGATCACCTCCTTCACAAAACCCTCCGACACAGGCACTCTTACCACTAGTTTATAAATAAAAAATCCAGTTTTGTTTTGTTTTGTTTTGTATTGCGGTACGCGGGCCTCTCACTGTTGTGGCCTCTCCCGTTGCGGAGCACAGGCTCCGGACGCGCAGGCTCAGCGGCCACGGCTCACGGGCCCAGCCGCTCCGCGGCATGTGGGATCTTCCCGGACCGGGGCACGAACCCGCGTCCCCTGCATCGGCAGGCGGACTCTCAACCACTGTGCCACTAGGGAAGCCCCAAAATCCAGTTTTTATAAATAAAAAGCAGACGATTATAAAACTTCCTCAGAGGGACTTCCCTGGTGGTCCAGTGGTTAAGACTCCATGCTTCCACTGCTTGGGGTGTGGGTTCTGTCCCTAGTTGGGAAACAAAGATCCCACATGCCACAGTGCAGTGTAGCCACGAAAAAAAAAATTTCCTCAGAATTACTCAGCTCTGAGTGACTGAGTTTGTATCCAAGCAGCTAAATCCAAAATCGTGCTCTTCACCACTCTCCATTATTGCTGTTAAATATTGATTTGAATAAAAAATGAGCTAATTTTGAAATTAGATAAATTTACTGTATGAGAAACAGTGTTAATTTTTTAAAAGGTGAATGAAACATGTTTCCAAATTCACTTGGTTGACATAAAAATAATGGAACAATTGAGAAATGACACTGACATTGATAGGTAAACCTTGCCATACAACCAAGTGAGTTCTTCAAGGTGCCCAAATCAGAAGGGAAGGACCACTTGGTCCTCAGGTGAATACTGGTGAGTGCACCAACTGATGCTAAAATGTATTTGAAAATGACTGCGGGTGAAGAATGTTACGTGATTTAGTTATCTGTAGTTGGGGAGGGGAAGTTAGAAACGGAAATGTTTTCTTTAATCGTTATTTGAATCTTTCTTCTGTTCTAACCTCTGAATGTGATTCCAGCCTGAATCTGATTCCCAAATCAATGGCGTCTCCCCCTGGGCTTCACCTCAGCAATCCGCACTGAACTACTCGCTGGATCCGGACCCCGGCCCACAGTTCCATCAAGCAGGTCCGTGTCCCCACGACTTGGCTACTCCCTCCCCTGGTCTACTCTGGGCTTCGCCATTTGTTCGCTTTTCATTTTAGATAACATTCTTACACGTGGGTGCCTTAGGGCATAAAGGAATTTGTATTCTCTGTGGTCTCAGCTGAGTACAAAGCCATTTTAACTATACCAAGAAAGCAAACATTTTAGAATAATAAACTATAATGCGCTTGTTAATATAAGGTGTAGTAGTGGACTGAATTTTGATGAAAGATGAAAAAGAGCTCTTTCCTTTTGGGATGAGCACAATTTATTTTTTTCTTTGCCTTAGGAACAATTCTTTTTTTCAGTAAATTTCCTGTCTCTAAAATTTCATACTTGTACACATTCAGAATAAAATACTAAAGAATATTACATCAAACATAGTTTTCTTTGCCCAGGGCTGGAGACTCAGTGTTCTGCTTTCTCCATCCTAGCTCCTACAGACATTTCCCCGCCTCCCACCCCCATCTGAGGCTGAAGTCCCACCCAGCCTGTCATTGTTCACAATGGGGACCTGTCACTGCTGCTAGGAATGTCAGCCAGGCATTCTGGAATGACATTTTGTTATTGATGAAATTAAGTTCTAAAATTCTACTGAGGACCACATACTTTAAGCAAATTAATTTGTTTCTTTTTTGCTGCATTAATCTGAAGAAAACCTAAAATATTAATATTATTTTAATTTTTAAATAAGAGGACTATTTTGCTATCGATTATAGACTAAAAAACATCAAAGTAAAAGGTATCTTATAAAATACCTCTAGGGGAATTCCCTGGTGGTCCAGTGATTAGGACTCTGCGCTTCCACTGCAGGGGGCATGGGTTCGATCCCTGGTCGGGGAACTAAGATCCCACATGCCCCGCAGCATGGCCAAAAAAAAAAAAAACTACCTCTAGTTTTGCGGCAGTATAAGCTAGCCTATGCTGACGTCTCCAAAAGGAAGGAAGGAAAAAGAAATTAATGGAATATCTTTCTCATATGAAAAAATACTTGTAATGCACAATAGTGGAATTCTAATAAATTGCAATAATATGACTATTATTTGTCACTCGTGAATTTTCCCCTGACATGTGGATTCTTCCTTTAGAAACACTAATAAATTTTAATTATGTAAAATTCTGTTACCACAAAACAATACAAAAATGGTTTTGGAATTTTCCCCTAAAATTATCCTTTATAAGGAGAACTATTTTCACCTTGATATTTAGAGGCCAGTACTAGTATTTTCTCCCCGAAGTTGCGTTTTGGTGGAAGACCAGACATTAATTTCAGAGTGTCTCTTGTTCTTTCTATCTGCTGTCACAGCGGCAGAGGACCTGCTGGCCCCCCCTCATGACACCAGCACAGACCTCACAGAGGTTATGGAGCAGATCAACAGTACATTTCCATCTTGCTGCCGTGAGTATGAAAGATCATAATGCGACTGCTACGCTTTTTCCTTCCATTTCTTTTTCCTGAGTGGGGCCCTTTGTCTCTTTGGTAAGATAACAAAAACCAATATTAGAAACAAGACTGTAAATTATTTGAAGATAAATCAAACATTCCATATGTCGGCAAAGCAAATGAAGCCCAGACTAGATACCATCACATCACTGGGAGCAGGGCCAGTGAGAACCTGCTCTTTGGGATTCTTTGGTCTGCCTTCTGAGTGATAACATGAGGCAAATAAAACAAGCCTGTCTTTGAGGAGAAATTATCCTCTTCAATGCAGGCTGTAGTAAGAAACATGTATTACTTCAAAAGAGAGCTTTTAGTGACATACCAAACAAGGTCTGAAAATGGCTTTTTCTAATGTAATTTCCTCTCTTCTCTTCAGACCTTGTCTTCTGATGTCATCAAATTCAGGTGTAGAAAGGGATTATTTTCAAATTTTCCTTTTTTTTTCCCTCATCTTTTTTTGGTTTGGGTTTGGGTTTTTTTTGGTTTTGGAGTTCTTTTCTCATGGAATAAAATAGTCACTGTATAAAGGCCAAACTATTTAAGGCATCACAGATTATGACCCTGTGAATTTTCCATATGAAAACTAAGAGACAGAAAATAACCAAATAAAAACAGTTCAAATCCCAGAGGAAATTATATAATGATTGCTATTTATTGATTTTTTTCCCAAACATTTTGTTTTTAGTACCTTGCCGCCTTGCAGTTTCTGCTGAGCTCTCACAGAAAACATTTCTGCTGTTTCAAACAGTTTACTGTATATACATTGTATATAGTGCTACAATTATATTTTAAATAATCTTTTAAATAAATATGATTATTTATAAATACATTTATAATTTTCAGGGTGATTAAATCTAGTCAGCTATTAGACTAAGATTTTAGTATATACATATACTATTATATATCCTGTATATGTAGTGTGTGTGTGTGTGTGTATATATATATATATATATAAAACAGCTTCTCATCGCACCCTTTTCCATCCTCTCCTCGGAAAATATCATTTTAAATGAGGGAAAAGACATTTTCAGGAGTGTAGGTAAACATGATATATTGACTTCGTTTAAAAAGTATGCTTCAATTTATACCACTCTACAGTTTACAAAATGCCAACCTTAGTGGGAAGTGGAAACAGCTATTTGAAATATAATCTTCTCTGAATTTTCAGAAGTAATTGCCTAAAGGACATATGGCAGTTTCCACAAGTCCATAAATATATTTATATTTGGGAGCATATAATTTCCCAGGTTATTATTTATAATTTCATTTCTCAAAGTTTGCAGAATCCTGTGTACCATATATCAATCTCTGTGCTCACCCCCCCAAAAAGCATGTGCATACATACACCTACACACACATACACACACACACACACACACACACACACACACACACACACACACACAGGTTTTTGGCCCTGTAGAGTATCACAGATGCTTCAGAGGGTCAGGTGAAGCCCTATGCTATCAGATTGTTACTTATTTACTAGGCTCTATAACAGCCATAATAGATGAACAGATTAAATCTTTGTATTAATTATAATTCAAGGTTAAATTTAATAGAGATTTTGGTTCCGCATTATATTTTACTTAATGGCTACATGAAACCTCATCATAGTCTTTATAAGCCAGAGTTTCAAAATTAAATTACTTTTTAGTTCAGCTTAAATCCAAATACATTAATAATTAGTTAAGAACAAATTCTGGGGCTTCCCTGGTGGCGCAGTGGTTGCGCGTCCGCCTGCCGATGCAGGGGAACCGGGTTCGCGCCCCGGTATGGGAGGATCCCACATGCCGCAGAGCGGCTGGGCCCGTGAGCCATGGCCGCTGAGCCTGTGCTCCGCAACGGGAGAGGCCACAACAGAGGAAGGCCCGCATACCACAAAAAAAAAAAAAAAAAAGAACAAATTCTGTAAGTCAAACCTGTTTAGAAGTTTTTATTCAACTATCATAATGGATATTTTCAAGTTAAAAGTCAATTGGCAGTGAGAGCTAGGATGGGAAATATGTTTAAATATATGCTTTCTAGTGGATATAAAATGTATAATTTCCATATTAAAATTTTTATACAAGAATTCATGATACGTTTTAAAAGTTTAATTTTTTTAAAGCAGTTACTCTTAAATCTTTTTCACAGTATATTCTTATATGGAGATATTGTATAAGGCTGATCTATGTCATATTTTATGAGAATATAATTAAAATAAATAATAACATAACTATAGGGCAAAAATAAATCTTAAGAGAGGGGTGCATTCATTTCATTTTTTGGCTTCCCTTAAAGGCAAGTGTAAAATTCCCATTGGTTGGTATCTTATTAGCCATTAATAGCTATTATTGGTTTCTGAGAACAGTATATATCTTCAGTGGGATCCACATGACAGGTTAAACTCCCACTTTGCTTTGGTGCCTTCTCACCTGTGCAATTCTCTATTGTGAGGGTGAGTTGCAGAAACCCAAGATTCCTTAACAGGATGTGGCCCTGTGTTCTCCCAGTCAAAGTTTACACATTCACAAATATTTGTAATATTTATAGTTTTCTGTGGATGAGTATTACTAGTCATATGGTTTTTTTTGTTTGTTTTTTTGTGGGTTTTTTTGCGGTACGCGGGCCTCTCACTGTTGTGGCCTCTCCCGTTGCGGAGCACAGGCTCCGGACGCGCAGGCTCAGCGGCCATGGCTCACGGGCCCAGCCGCTCCGCGGCATGTGGGGT
>NC_041223.1:20437577-20459870 GCF_002837175.3 Physeter macrocephalus | reverse complement strand
GGAAACCGCGTCCCCTGCATCGGCAGGCGGACTCTCAACCACTGCGCCACCAGGGAAGCCCCGTATGTTATTTTGAAGAGCTCAAGTACATCCCATATAGGAAATGACGATAGTATTATTTTAGAAATCCTTTTAAATTTAGATCTTATTATTTTTTGTTTCCGAGGTTCTGCTATTAATTTGGGTTTAGATTGCTCTTCTTGGTATTTATATATCATACTTTGCTTTGATAATATAAAAATCTCCAAGATAGGGACAGCTTTCCAGAAAAATAAAGGTGTAACTGATTTATTTGTAAAATTGATATATATTTTTAAAGTTCTGCCTAAAGTTATTAAACTCTTTAAGAAAATGAATGCAGAATAGAAATAAGCACCTGCCATAGATTTGGTGCTCAATACATTTCTGAAATGAATGAGTGAATGAATGAATGAATGAATGATTACATATTCCCACAGGGAAGGAAGGTTTAGTTGTTGAAGTTTCCCCCAGATAGTACTTAGAAGATTCTGTAGGATTCCTTAGCTTTGTTGCCCCTTTTAAGTTGCTCAAGCTAGCAAATATTTTAATAAGCCTTCGCATTCCCGAAACTTACTGACCACCTTTGGAGGATTTTTTGAAAGCAAATCAGATTGGCATCCTCCTAATGGCAAACCAATCCCCTGAGCCCCTGTCACTAACAAGAACTTTAAAATTGCTTGTCCCCAGCATACAATGAATTGAGATCTGCATGTTAACCTTGACTTTTGATCCTTTGTGAATTAAAAATTAGCATGGTCACAAGTGAATTTCCACTCCTGGAAGTCTAGGAATTAAAATGAAATTGTATTCTTAAATCCTAATTGCATGAATTGCCTACTTAAACATGACTTTTTTTTCTTACTGTGTCTGTATATTGTTGCATGAACACTTTAGAATTCCTCTATCTTGGATTAATATCCCACTTGGTCCTGATAGCATCCTTGGATTATGGCCTTTTAAAATTTTCTTTTAATTATTTACATTGAATTTCAGAGCAGAGAGGCAAGCATTTCCATCTCTTCCTGGAAAGGAGTTAATGAAGGGAATTTAATTGTGTTGCCTATAAACCAACATACTAAAATTTCCACTGACTGCTGTAACTAATTTTTTTAGTGTAAAATCTTTTGTTGGTTTTTTCATTTGTATCATCCAAATATATATGATACTAGTAGTAAGCTGAATATTATTTTTTACTAATAGACCAATAAATGCCTTTTCAATTTTTTTTATCTACAAACATATTTTCAGTGTGAATTGCCTATATTTATTTATTTATTTATAACATCTTTATTGGAGTGTAATTGCTTTACCATGTTGTGTTAGTTTCTGCTATATAACAAAGTGAATCAGCTATATGTATACATATATCCCCATATCCTCTCCGTCTTGCGTCTCCCTCCCACCCTCCCTATCCCACCCCTTGAGGTGGTCACAAAGCACCAAGCTGATCTCCCTGTGCTATGCAGCTACTTCCCACTAGCTATCTGTTTTTTTTAATAGTGCTTAATGGTTTTTATTTTTTTATTTTTATTTATTTTTTAACATCTTTATTGGAGTGTAATTGCTTTACCATGTTGTGTTAGTTTCTGCTGTATGACAAAGTGAATCAGCTATATGTATACATAGATCTCCCTCCAGAGCCATTTATTTATTTTTTTTAGATTCCACATATATGCGTTAATATACAATATCTGTTTATCTCTTTCTGACTTACTTCACTCTGTATGACAGACTCTAGGTCCATCCACCTCACCACAAATAACTCAATTTTGTTTCCTTTTATGGCTGAATAATATTCCATTATATATATGTGCCATGTCTTCTTTATCCATTCAACTGTCGATGGACACTTAGGTTGCTTCCATGTCCTGGCTATTGTAAATAGTGCTGCAATGAACATTGTGGTACATGACTCTTTTTGAATTATGGTTTTCTCACAGTATATACCCAGTAGTGGGATTGCTGGGTCATGTGGTAGCTCTAGTTTTAGTTTTTTAAGGAACCTCCATACTGTTCTCCAGAGTGGCTGTATCAATTTACATTCCCACCAACAGTGCAAGAGGGTTCCCTTTTCTCCACACCCTCTCCAGGATTTGTTGTTTGTAGATTTTCTGGTGATGCCCATTCTAACTGGTGTGAGGTGATACCTCACTGTAGTTTTGATTGGCATTTCTCTAACAATTGGTGATGTTGACCAAGTTTTCATGTGCCTCTTGGCCATCTGTATGTCTTCTTTGGAGAAATGTCTATTTAGGTCTTCTGCCCATTGTTGGGTTGGGTTGTTTGTTTTTTTGATACTGAGCTGCATGAGCTGTTTGTATGTTTTGGAGATTAATGCTTTGTCACTTTCTTCATTTGCAAATATTTTCTCCCATTCTGAGGGTTGTCTTTTCGTCTTGTTTATGGTTTCCTTTGCTGTGCAAAAGCTTTTAAATTTCATTAGGTCCCATTTGTTTATTTTTGTTTTTTTTTCCATTCCTCTGGGAGGTGGGTCAAAAAGGATCTTGCTGTGATTTATGTCATAGAGTGTTCTGCCTATGTTTTCCTCTAAGAGTTTTATAGTGTCTGGCCTTACATTTAGGTCTTTAATGCATTTTGAGTTTATTTTTGTGTATGGTGTTAAGAAATGTTCTAATTTCATTCTTTTACATGTAGCTGTCCAGTTTCCCAGCACAACTTATTGAAGAGGCTGTCTTTTCTCCATTGTATATTTTTGCCTCCTTTGTCAAAGATAAGGTGACCATATGTGCATGGGTTTATCTCTGGGCTTTCTCTCCTGTTCCACTGACCTATATTTCTGTTTTTGTGCCAGTACCATATTGTCTTGATTACTGTAGCTTTGTAGTATAGTCTGAAGTCTGGGAGCCTGATTCCTCCAACTCCGTTTTCTTTCTCAAGATTACTTTGGCTACTCAGGGCTTTTGTATTTCCATACAAATTGTAAAATTTTTCGTTCTAGTTCTGTAAAAAATGCCTTTGGTAATTTGATAGGGATTGCATTGAATCTTTAGATTTCTTTGGGTAGTATAGTCATTTTCACAACGTTGATTCTTCCAATCCAAGGACATGGTATATCTCTCCATCTGTTTGTGTCATCTTTAGTTTCTTTCATCAGTGTCTGTATAGTTTTTTTTTTTTTTTTTTTTTTTTTTTTTTTTTTTTTGTGGTATGCGGGCCTCCCCCTGCTGCGGCCTCTCCCGTCGCGGAGCACAGGCTCCGGACACACAGGCCCAGCGGCCACGGCCCACGGGCCCAGCCGCTCCGCGGCATGCGGGATCCTCCCAGACCGGGGCGCGAACCCGGTTCCCCTGCATCGGCAGGCGGACGCGCAACCACTGCGCCACCAGGAAAGCCCTCTGTATAGTTTTCACACAGGTCTTTTGTCTCCTTAGGAAGCTCTACTCCTAGGTATTTTATTCTTTTTGTTACTATGGTAAGTGGGATTGCCTCCTTAATTTCTCTTTCAGTTTTATTTATTTATGATCTGATGTTTATGGTTCTTTCCTTCTGCTAACCTTGGGGGTTCCTTTGTTCTTCTTTCTCTAATTGCTTTAGGTGCAAGGTTAGATTGTTTATTTGAGATGTTTCTTGTTTCTTGAGGTAGGATTGTATGGCAGTAAACTTCCCTCTTAGAACTGATTTGCTGCATCCCATAGGTTTTGGGTCGTCATGTTTTGACTGTCATTTGTTTCTAGGTATTTTTTGATTTCCTCTTTGATATCTTCAGTGATCTCTTGGTCATTTAGTAACATTGTTTAGCCTCCATGTGTTTGTATTTTTTACCTTTTTTTTCCTGTAGTTGGTATCTAGTCTCATAGCGTTGTGGTTGGAAAAGATACTTGATATGATTTCAATTTTCTTAAACTTACCAAGGCTTGTTTTGTGACCCAAGATATGATTGATCCTGGAGAATGTTCCATGAGCACTTGAGAAGAAAGTGTATTCTGTTATTTTTGGATGGAATATTCTATAAATATCAATTAAGTCTATATGATCTAATGTGTCTTTTAAAGCTTGTGTTTCCTTATTTATTTTCTTTTTGGATGATCTGTGCATTGGTGAAAGTGGGGTGTTAAAGCCCCCTACTATGATTGTGTTACTGTTGATTTCCCCTTTTATGGCTGTTAGCATTTGTCTTATATATTGAGATGCTCCTATGTTGGGTGCATAAATATTTACAATTGTTATATCTTCTTCTTGGATTGATCCCTTGATCATTATGTAGTGTCCTTCTTTGTCTCCTGTAATAGTCTTTATTTTAAAGTCTATTTTTTCTCATAGGAGTATTGCTACTCCAGCTTTCTTTTGATTTCCATTTGCATGGAATATCTTTTTCCATCCCCTCACTTTCAGTCCGTATGTGTCCCTAGGTCTGATGTGGGTCTCTTGTAGACAGCATACATACGGGTCTTGTTTTTGTATCCCTTCAGCCAGTCTTTGTCTTTTGGTTGGAGCATTTAATCCATTTACATTTAAGGTAATTATCAATATATGTGTTCCCGTTACCATTTTCTTAATTGTTTTGGGTTTGTTATTGTAGGTCTTTTCCTTCTCTTGTGTTTCCTGCCTAGAGAAGTTCCTTTAGCATTTGTTGTAAAGCTGGTTTGGTGGTGCTGAATTCTCTCAGCTTTTGCTTGTCTGTAAAGGTTTTAATTTCTCCATCAAATCTGAATGACATCCTTGCTGGGTAGAATAATCTTGGTTGTAGGTTTTTCCCTTTCATCACTTCCTTTGTATGTTATTTGTTGTTTTTCCCTTGCTGCTTTTAATATTTTTTCTTTGTATTTAATTTTTGATAGTTTGATTAATATGTGTCTTGGAGTGTTTCTACTTGGATTTATCCTTTGTGGGACTCTCTGTGCTTCCCAGACTTGATTAACTATTTCCTGTCCCATGTTAGGGAAGTTTTCAACTATAATCTCTTCAAATATTTTCTCAAACCCTTGCTTTTTCTCTTCTTCTTCTGGGATCCCTATAATTCGAATGTTGGTGCATTTAATGCTGTCCCAGAGGTCTCCGAGGCTGTCCTCAATTCTTTTCATTCTTTTTTCTTTATTCTTCTCTGTGGTAGTCATTTCCACTATTTTATATTCCAGGTCACTTATCTGTTCTTCTGCCTCAGTTATTCTGCTATTGATTCCTTCTAGAGTACTTTTAATTTCATTTATTGTGTTGTTCATCATTGTTTGCTCTTTAGTTCTTCTAGGTCCTTGTTAAACATTTCTTGTATTTTCTCCATTCTATTTCTGAGACTTTGAAACATCTTTACTGTTATTACTCTGGATTCTTTTTCAAGTAGACTGCCTATTTTCTCTTCATTTATTTGGGTTTTTACCTTGCTCCTTCATCTGCTGCATATTTCTCTGTCTTCTCATTTTGTTTAACTTACTGTGTTTGGGGTCTCCTTTTTGCAGGCTGCAGGTTCGTAGTTCCCGTTATTTTTGGTGTCTGCCCCCAGTGGGTGCAGTTGTTTCAGTGGCTTGTGTAGGCCTCCTGGTGGCAGGGACTGGTTCCTGTATTCTGGTAGGTGGGGCTGTATCTTGTCCTTCTGGTGGGCAGGGCCGTGTCTGGTGGTGTGTTTTGGAGTGTCTGTGAACTTAGTATGACTTTAGGCAGCCTCTCTGCTAATGGGTGGGGTTGTGTTACTGTCTTGCTAGTCGTTTGGCATGGGGTGTGCTGCACTGGAGCGTGCTGGCCGTTGGGTGGAGCTGGGTCTTAGTGTTGAGACAAAGATCTCTGGGAGAGCTCTCGCCAATTGATATTACGTGGGGCTCGGAGCTTTCTGGTAGTCCAGTGTCCTGGCCTCGGCCCTCCCATCTCGGAGGCTCAAACCTGACACCCGGCCAGAGCACCAAGACTCTGTCAGCCACATGGCTCAGAAGAACAGGAAGAGAGAAAAGCAAAAACAGAAAAAAAACAAAAAAACCAACAGACAGAACCCCAGGACAAATGGTAAAAGCAAACCTATACAGAGAAAATCACACAAAGCAGCATAGACATACACACTCACAAAAAGAGAAAAAGGAAAAAAAAAAAAATATATATATATATATAAAAGGAAGAGAGCAACCAAACCAATAATAAATCCACCAATGATAATAAGCAGTAAATACTAAACTAAGATAAACATAAAATCAGAAACATATCAGTCACAGAAAACCAAGCCCAAGTCTACAGTAGCTCCCAAAGTTCACCGCCTCAATTTTGGGAACATTTGTTGTCTCTTCAGGTATTCTTCAGATGCAGAGTACCTCAAGTTGACTTTGGGTATTTAATCTGCTGCTCCTGAGGCTGCACAGAAAAATTTCCCTGTCTTTTCTTGTTCCCACAGCTCCTAGGGTTCAGCTTTGGTTTTGGCCCCGCCTCTGTGTGTAGACCGCCTTCAGGAGTCTGTTACCTGCCCAGACAGGAGAGGGTTAAAGCAGCAGCTGATTAGGGCTATCTTCCATACTCAGGCCGGTGGGAGGGAGGGGTATGATAGTCTTAATTGGAATGCAGGGCGAGCCTGCAGCGACAGAGGCCGGTGTGACGTTGCAGCAGCCTGAGGCGTGCCATATGTTCTCCCCGGGAAGTTGTCCCTGGATCATGGGACCCTGGAGGTGGCGGGCTGCACAGGCTCCCGGGAGGGCAGGTGTGGATAGTGACCTGTGCCCGCACACAGGCTTCTTGGTGGCAGCGGTAGCAGCATTAGTGTCTCATGCCCTTCTCTGGGTTCCGAGCTGATAGCCGCGGCTTGCACCCATCTCTGGAGCTCACTTAGGCAGTGCTCTGCCTTCGGTGGGCACACTGGGAAGGAATCCCCTCTCCTCGCTCACCCCGAAACAATGGTCTCTTGCCTCTTTGGCAGCTCCAGACCTTTTCCTGGACTCCCTCCCGGCTAGCCGTGGCGCACTAGCCCCTTCAGGCTGTGTTCACGCAGCCAACCCCAGTCCTCTACCTGGGATCCGACCTCCGAAGCCCGAGCCTCAGTTCCCAGCCCCCGCCCGCCCCGGCGGGTGAGCAGACAAGCCTCTCGGGCTGGTGAGTGCCGGTTGTGTGGAAACCTTTCCTCCTTCACAGCTCCCGCCCACTGGTGCAGGTCCCGTCCCTATTCGTTTGTCTCTGTGTTTTCTTTTCTCTTTTGCCCTACCCAGGTACGTGGGGAGTTTCTTGCCTTTTGGGAAGCCTGAGGTCTTCTGCCAGCATTCAGTAGGTGTTCTGTAGGAGTTGTTCCTCATGTAGATGTATTTCTGATGTATTTGTGGGGAGGAAGGTGATCTCCACGTCTTACTCCTCCGCCATCTTTAAGGTCTCCTTCTGCCTATATTTACTGAGCTTGACTGACATTCATCAAAATCTCAAGACCTACTACAATGCAATGTTTTCCTGATTTCTTTAAAAAATATACTTGTATGATTTGTTCAGTATGATTTACAAGACTATAGGGTTAAAATGTTGATTTGGAGCAAAATGGATTTGATTTCTGTTTGGATTTGGATGTTTGTTACTTAGAAGAGAAGCATAACTCTGCCTATGGCGTACTTCATGCTAATGCAACTAAGCTTCCCCTCAGGGTGGTATAGTTCTCATATGTGTAAGGAGATCCACTCTTTCTCTCCTGATATAATTTACATACCTGGTAGGACTAGGCTTTTTTAACCTGATCATTCCCCCCAGTACTGATGGGGCTCACACTTTCCCTCCAGGCATCATAAGAAAGTTGCCCTTCTTGCTCACTTTCTTTCTCACCAAGCACCCACTATGTGGTCAGATGTCTTTTTCTCCCCTCAGCAAAGAAAAATGAGAGATGAAAGGAGTAACATGCTGTTTGATTAGGGACAATTCTTATTTGACCCAGAAAAGATGTTACCATCACGGGGGAGTGGAGCTCCCTCTCTCCCCCAGGGTTGAGTACCAGTCCAATAATTTTGAGATGGCACAGTAAAAGGGAGAGATGAAAAAGCAGAGGTGTTGAAGAAGAGACTTGCTAGTGCCTGCCCTCCCAGGTCCCACCAATCAGCTACACTGTCCCATGGCCTCTGTAACCAAGAAGGAATTGAGCTCCTCAGATGCAAAGGCAAATTAGACACCATATTCTAAGTTCTCTGATGCTCTTAACTGAACCCATGGAAGGCACAATTAGCCCAAGTTCCTAGAAGACTTCTGAGTGCTGAGGACTAGGCCAGACCTTTCCTTGATGCAAACACATCGCCGCCATCTTCCTAGCCTTTGGGATGAGGGTGGCAGAAACTAAAGATTCGGGCTCCTTCATTTCCCCAGTGACCTCTTGGTCAGAATCTGTACTACTCAGTAGAATGTACAGAATTTGCTCTGTTCTAATACATAAACTAAATATATGGTGTGATTTCAACAGGAAATTTTGAGATTTTTTTGCAAAACTAATTACTCACTGAATGCTTTAGTGTGTACTCATTTGAGAGAACTGGCATATCTTTTGCATATTTTGGTGGAATTTTTGTATCTTACAGCACATGAGATATGAGAAGCTAACTAGGGAAACTAGCCCTGTTAAAGCACCTAGGCAAAAAAAAAAAAAAAAAAAAAAAAAATCCCCAAACCTGTTCTTCTTTTCTTATTAACATCCACTTAACAGCTGGGAATGGTACAGTCCACACTTTTGCATGCCTGAAAGGGGGAACCACAGTACCACCTTCAATTGATTACTTTTGTTTTCTCTTTCAGCAAATCTCCCCAGCAGGCCACAGGTAAGAGTTAATGGGTTGATTGGTTTAGGTGTTATAGATTATAACCTAGAGTAAGTGATTAGCTACCATCGATTTTAGTGCTACTTTATTCCCCATGTAAATAAGTAAACTTGCTTGACATGTTAGTTGATTGAATACAACAGTTTGTCAGTCCGGGGAGGGGGACCCCTCCCAAGCCAGTCCTTCCAAGTGCCCAAAATGCCAAGTGCTTGACCTTTTGTATTCAACCAGAGTTTTAAAGGCCTCATATGTACTATATAAAGTTATCCTGGATAGATTTGACTGACATTGTTCTCCCAGGTATCTACTTAAGGTAGCTATCACAGAACATGGACTTGAAAGCAATGACTGGAGCGGTACACAAAGGTGGTTTTGTTACTTTGAGGGGAAAAGGTTTTGATTTTTCATTTAAAATTCTGCTGAAAACTGTTGGCAGCTATAGCCACGTGCCTTTCAGTATTTTCTTTATCGGGTGCTCCTAGAAACAAAGTGTCCCAAGACCACAGTAAATCTTTGGAGAACACTTTCTCTCATGAACTTGTTTATGAATCTTTTTGAAACAGTGAACCCTCTGATCGTGTCGCTGCCTTAATGGCAAGAGGGGCTGAGATCTTAAGGAGAAGCACAGATGGTTCATCTTCAGTAACTGGAGGGACAAAAAAGGAATATGAAGTAGATTACTGGATGTGGCGTGAGAGCTCGTGAGAAGGAAGAACCTCATCCCAGAGAGTAAAAGCCTTCTGACTGCTTCTTTTGCCTTAGTGAGTCGGAAGCAGGGGCTTCAGCAGAGAGTGAGGATGGGGAGGAGGCATCGGAGGTGTGAGCAGAGACTGGAGGATGTGTAGTAGCTGCTTGGAGCTCAGGAGAGCACATGGATAGAGAAATAGAGTGACTGCCAGACAGCATTAAAGGCCACCACTTTCTTGCTCATGAATTTAACCTGAGGCCTGTCTGCAGGGCTATGTGTGGCCCTTCAGCAACATTCAAGTTTGTGAGCACAGTACCAGAGTAGGCCAAGTACTGCATTTAACCAAAGTTGAAGTTGTGGTTTGGTCAAGAGAGTACAGCAGTTCAAGGGAAGAGGCAAAGGGTTGATGATAATGATTGAACAAGCACCTGAGTTTGGTAGGAAGAGAAGCAAGGATGCGTTACGTATGGGAGACCAAAAATATCAATGGGTTGTAGCACCAAAGGATGGGTGAAGTTGGGGTCCTAGTGGAAGTCAGCTGGAAAGGTACAGGTGGGTTGTCAGAAAGTGGGATGATTGAAATTGAAATGTTGGAGGGGATGCAGGTATTGGTGATGGTCCAGATTTGCAACTTTGAGTGGCTGAGAAGGGTGAGGACGGATTCTCAGAGGAGAGGAGCTCAAGGAACTAAGAGGCCAGAATTTTGGAAGAATCATCTATGTGAGCACTGAAATCATGAACATTTAAAAATAGTGAGTGACAGTGAGCCATTTTTTCTTCAAGAGGTAAGGGGACGTGAACCAAGGGGGCCAGAAGATGACTGCATAGTGGGTGGTATAGTCTGATGACAAGAGAGTCAAAGCTGGGTATTTTTAGGGAGGAGAGGGAGAAAGTGCTGTGAAAAACACAGTATGGACCTATCCAATATCTGAGGAGTGTGAGGGATGAAAAACGGTCCTGTGTTGAAGCTGTGTCTTCAGGGGAGATCCAGATATCCATTAGAGCATGCAAGTGAAAGATGCATTCAGAGAAGAATTTGAGGACATGGGTTTTAATGATGATGGACCGAACTGTCCGACCTTCTCTTTGAAAGGTTGATGCCGCTACCCTGATTTCTGTCCTCCCTCGCCTATGTACGTTGGCCCTGAGCCTTTAACTGGAACCACTGCACACCCTAGGACTGTAATTCCTGTCTTGAGTTCTTGTTGTCTGGACCCCAGCTGGGGACTGAGACCAGTTGGGATTGTCAAGGGTACCGCCTCTGCAGGAGACCTCCCACAGACCCTCAGGGAGAGACAGGGTGCTTACACCAGCCTAATTCACTGAACATTGGTACCTTCCTGCAAAAAAAAAGACAAGTCTTCTCAGTTTTAACTTGGTTTCCAGCCTGGGCAAAATAAAAGTCTTCCAGACTTCCCCTATATCAGCTGAGTGGATAAAAAGCAGACTAAGTAACTTCAGGATGAGAGCAAAGGACCTCATCCCAGGAACAAAAGTCACATGGGAGTAAAGAGTCCCCGTTGAACAAAGCAAAATAGGGCTTGTCTAGTTCTGAAGAAAAGCACTTTAATTTTTTTTTAAGAGTTGACAGATCTCTGCTACCTGTCATGTTTTCTGTAACTGTTGTTCTGACAGTGCTATTTTCCCTTCCCGCAGGCAATGTGAAGTATTCATCTAGCCAACCAACATTTCTTAACTTACAGTATTGCCCTTTTCAGCAAATGCCAATTTCAAGTTCCATTTAATCAGAAGCTCCATGGCTCTTTGAATCATGCTGTTGAGCGCTGACTGTGTGTTCTACTGAAGGAGTAAAACACTGACTATCCAAAGAGAAAAGGATATTTTGTTTTTATAATAATCATATATTATTGTTTTCTTCTTCCCTTTCTATGCAACTGTAAATTAATGAACAGAGTGGTATTTGGAAGTGGTAATACACTTGTCACTGATTTGTATACTGTATAGAGTATTGGAAAAGTGGGTGGGAGCTTTCTAATATGATACCTTCTCTTTAATAACCATAAAAATTGCGTAAGAATTAGAAGACAATTTTACATTTTTACATTCCTTCATATTAACCTTGTACAATAACTTCATTTGTTGCTTTGACTCTTTTACCATTATGTTTTGGTTATTTATAATTCATCAGCCACATGACCAAATAGATTTTCTTTATTTGTTTCCATGATATGGCCAAATTAATAAGTTCATATATTTCAATCAAATATTATATGTTTATGGATTAGACTACAGCTCTGTGTATGCTGTTTAACTTTATTTGACATCGTACACTTATTTCTTTAGCGATCACTTGGATAACCACAATAAAAATCCTGTGGGCCTAACTGGCATTTCTATTTGGATTTTTTTTCCTGCATTTTATTTCCCTGCTCTGTATCAGTAGGTCTTGATTTCTTTATTTATTTCATGTTCCAATCTATATGACAGGATTATAATAATCTCAAAGATCATTTTACCAAAGGTTGCCCATTTAAGCATATTTTCATTTTGACACAGAAACAAAACTTGGTCCAACTTTTCCTGGTTCCCAGGTCTTGATTTGCATCATTCAATACACAGCAGACATTTACCTAATTGTGATACCAAAACACATGGCTGTCTTTGGTTCCCTTTGAAGAAAGTTTTACAGTTGTTTATGTATACTCAAGCCCTCTGTGACTCTTGAAGCCCCCAGTTATTTTCCTTCTGAAAGCAGACACAAATTTAATGAATGTCCCATTTTACCTTTTGAGTGAATGAATAGCCATTTTATTACCCTTCATTTGATCAATACATTTGGGAACAATGTTCATCAAAAGCCTATATCACTGCTTCTATAGAAGAATGAAATTAATGCTTAGATGCTGGCACCCTGGCTTATACCTTTGAGTGCATTCAGTTGGGTATTTGGTTCGGCTTCTGATTTAACATGTATTTGATTCAGTTTAAACATGTTATGTGATTTACCAAATGTAGAGAAACCAAAAAAAGTGAAAGTAATGTGTTTTGATTCAAGCATATATGCTTTTAAAACATCAGGACATTTTAACTTTGAGTTCTCTTTAACTGGGATCTGGCCAGAAGGAGGCTTAAAGTTAGAAATTCCTACTCTTTTAGAATAGGTTGGGTGGGTTGGGGGGCAAGGGTGTCTATTTGCAGCAGAGATATTTTGAGAAGAAAATTGTTTTATATAAGAGGAAAGCCATGACCACCTTTCTACCTCAGATCCGTCTTCATCCATCGTGTTGGAAATAGCTTTATGCTACTGCAGTCTGAAAAATCTAAAGCTTTTATCAGACCACATCATACCCAGTAAAAGTACCTATTTAAAGAAAAAAAAATTCCCTGAACTCTGAACTACAAGTTGTAAATTTGGTGTCTTCCTTGTCCTTACTTTGAAAAGTTACATATTAATTTTTTTCTGCCTGTAATTGTGTGCAACATGTTCTCTATCTGCTATTAAGGAAAAGCTACATAAAACACTACATTGTAACCTTCTAAGGAATAATAAATATAAAGAAATATATTGCAGTAACAACAAGGGGAAATAAGTATGTAGTTCTTTTGAAATATGTGGTAAAGAACTAATCATAGACTATCATCTAATCTGGTTACATCTGTATTTTTCATCCTGAATAAAAGTAATTTTAACACAAGATGACTTTGATATTCTTCAGCGGTGTTCATTGGTAGACTCTGAACTTCAAATGGACATTTATGAAAATAAAATATAAAGAGAGCCTATATCCTCATAAATCTACATGTGTTCCTGCAGTTTCTCTCATACACACTAATACATTCTCTCTCTTAACTCTCACTGTCTCACTCTCTCTTTGTGTGCTCTCTTCTCTCTTATGTATATAATTCTCAATTTCCTTTACAGATAGAAGGCTATTGATAGGGAATAAATAATGTTGGATGTTAAAAACATGTACATGAAGCCTATTGAGCTTTTGTTTTTTTGTTTTTCATTTTTTGGGGGGGTACCAAATTACTTTATTTGAAGGAATGGTACTAAGGAAAGAACTTGTAGATGTTTTGGTACAACTTATAGAAAAGGTAAAGGTAACCCAAACTTGTGTGCACTGCCTTGATGCAGAGAAGTCATCCCCGTGGCTACGGGAAGCCAGCCTAAGGCTTAGCTCTCATTATCACTGTTTCCCAGGGTGTGCTTGTCAAAGAGATACTCTGCCATGCCAGGTTCGGGGGCCCCCATCTTGCGCAGCTTGGTTACGTGGCCACCCAATTCTTTAGTGGATTTCACCTGCTCGTTCAGGTAATGAGTCTCAATGAAGTTACACAAATAGGGGTCATTTTTGTCACTGGCCAGTTGCTGCAGTTGCAGTAGCGACGGATTCACACTTTTTTCCAAGTGTAGCGCACATGCCATTGCGTTCACCGCATTCTCCCAGTCATCACGGTCTGGCTTCTTGATATCCTGAAGGAAGATTCGGCCACCCCGTTGGTTCTGCAGGTTCTCAGCATGTTCCCTCTCCTCACGAGGCTGGTGAAGAAAGTATTTGGCAAAGTTCTTCAAAGCCACATCATCGCGGTCCAAATAGTATGACACGGACAGGTGGACGCAGGAGGCGTAGAGCTCCAGGTCGATCTGGCGGCTGATGGCGGCCTCCGAGCCCCGGTGGTGGTTCTGGCGCACCTGCGAGGGGGACGCAGGGGGTCGTCATGGCGGGCGGCCGAGGAAAGGCGGCGGCGGGGACCTGGGGGCGGCCGGAGCGGCGGGTGAGCGCTGCTTCCGTCCCAGCACTGCTGAAGCAGGAAACCGCGGCGACTCTCCGCGAGGACTGTCTGAGCTTTTGTTTTAATAGCTTAGGTGCTATTGGTATTTAGTTGGTTACCTTTACAAATCCACTTTTAGCCTCATGCTCTTAAATAATGCACTTTTTGTATATGCACTGGATTTTACCACTCTGGTAGGAGATTTAGTACATTTCAGAAGCTGCCCCAGGGGAAATAGCATTGAGAATCATGTTACTTGATTCTGAAAGTAAAAGCTATCCGTGAAAGAGAAAAAAACCCAAACATATAATTTGGTAAAGAAAATCGATCAGGCTTCCCTGGTGGTGCAGTGGTTAAGAATCGCCTGCCGATGCAGGGGACTCGGGTTCGAGCCCTGGTCCGGGAAGATCCCACATGCCGCGGAGCAACTAAACCCGTGCGCCGCAACTATTGAACCTGTGCTCTAGAGCCCATGAGCCACAACTACTGAGCTTGTGCGCCACGACTACTGAAGCCCGCGGGCCTAGAGCCCGTGCTGCACAACAAAAGAAGCCACCGCAATGAGAAGCCCGTGCACCGCAACGAAGAGTAACCCCCGCTGGCCTCAACTTGAGAAGGCCCCCCGCGCAGCAACGAAGGCCCAATGCAGCCAAAGTAAATAAATAAAATTTTTTTAAAAAGAAAATCGATCCATTTCAATAAACATACATTTAAAACATCCTCTCTACCTCAAAGTAATATCCACATTAAGCATTCCTAAAGAACCAATTGTTGGTTTCCAGCAACCTGTTGAGTAGGTAGTTGAAAATGGAGCTGAGAACAAATGAAACAGTTTTGTTTTTATACTAAGCCTAAGCCTTCAGCTTGTTACTTCTATCATTGAGAATGTATATATATATATATTTAAAGAATGTAGTTTGCTTTTGGATATTCCCCCACCCCTCTGGACCGCCACCATTCAACTGTTTCAGTAGACCAACTTTTTCAGGGGCCTTTCTTAATTCACTCGTTGAGAATTTGTTGAAACCACTAATACCACACCACCTAACACTGTAAGTAGGCTTCCCACAGTTCATTGACATATGACACCAGCTGGTGTTTTTGTGAGGTTAATTAAGTAACAAGAGTGAGACTTCGATGGAGGCCAGGAGCCAATCACAATCACATTACATTCACTACCTGCGGTATTAGTTATTTATTGCCACTATAATGTGACACAGCAGCCATAAAACCTCATAATCATTTATTTAGCTCATGGGATGTGAGGTTCAGCTGATCTGGGCAGGACTCTTCTGATCCCAGCTGGACTTGCTCACATGTCTGGAGTTGACCGGCTGTTGAGTGATGTGGGATGGCTACACTCGGATGACTGTGGCAACTAGGCGGGGTTCTTTCATCCACTAGCAACCTAACTAACTGGGTGTGTTTTTGTGCAATGACAGACGTGTGGGACTGCAGATGGGCTTTGCTGAGAACTGGTGCATCATCACTTCTACTGAATTCTGTTGGTCAAAGCAAGTTATAAGGCTAGGTATGGGGAGTAGATTCCACCTCTTGTGAGACAAACTGCGGAGCCACAGGACAATGGGTGTAGCTAAGGGGAGGAGCCATCAGGTTTCACCTTATAAACTTAGAGGGAGGCAAAGCAGAGGACATGGGCCAGAATACTAAAATGTCCATTTCCTTGGGCATGATGTCCACTGCCTCAATGGAGTGGGAAGGAAGCAGCCTTTTTACTAGGCCTTCTTTTAAAACAAAGATCAGGAAGATCAGTCCCTCCCCAGGCTATCAATCCAGTTTCAGAAGGAAACACAAGTAGGAAAACTTTGCATGTCTTTGCCCCAAATCCTAGGAGAAGCAGAAGACCTCCTGATAGAAAAGGACTGCTACTAAAATTAGAAAAAATAAAAACAAAGAATAAAGAAAGAAAAAAGCATAGGTGAGAAATTGAATAAAAGGGATATTATTATAAACTGCTCAGAAGTTTTGTTTAAATTGTTAGCTGGAAGAATACACAATACACAGGAGGTTCTCCACATTGACCAAATGAGTAGATACATGTGATATCATACCCTGGCAAGCGTTTGTCTAGAAACACGCAATTTATTTGCACTTTGTTTAAACTTACCAGCTTGGCACTAATCTTGCATTTTGAAGGCATTCCAACTGGTGACATAGTTTTCATAATTGGGGAATATTTGCAGTGTATGCTTGGGTTCAGCTATTCTTTTACAGATAGCTTATTTTTTTGGTACTGTTTTGAATCTTTTACGTGAGTAATTAGGAAAAGTTAATGGACAATTTGCTCACATCTTGCTCTGTTGTCAGTCCAGAAACCACAAATGTTGAATTTTTAATTAAATGAGAAGAGGTCCCAGGCTGCCATGGGATGTAATTACAATTAGTTCCTGATAATACTTTCTTAAGAAACAATTTTCGAAAGTATTAAAATACTGATTTTTAACTTTTTCCTTCGAATCAATTTTTTTCTTTTAATTTATATTAAGTAAAATAAGATGACATTATAAAACTGTTGGAAAGAATTGAGCCATTCTAGCATAAATCTGACCCCAGTGAGCCTATCAAAAGCTAAAATAGTCTTGTTCATTACACTCCATGAATCTCATGAGCCATGTTTACCCCTTAGCAAACTGAGGACAACTATTTATGCTGCTTGGGATGTCTGCGAGGGCAGTTTCAAAAGCTCAGCCCTTCCTCAAATAATCCTCATGTACCCTGTTCTCTCCCCACTCCCACGCCGACCATGCAGGTTAATATTGGTAATGATGTCCAGTATAAGAGGCTGCTTAGTACAAAACAAAACGCATGCTGGATGCTATATCCCCAAAATGTCACTAATGAAATAATAAAATTTAAAAAGTAAAGAGGAATCTTGTGATTAACTGGAGGATGTTAACCAGAGATAAAAATTCTGCCTTGACTTGAAATTTAGTGGCTATAACTGAACTGGAAACAAAATATCCAAGTGGCAGCCAAGGTATTGTTCAAGTTGCAGAATACAGAGTTAGTTAGGGAACAAATCCCTACCTGCCTAATCTAATGGTACAGCCCAATGATAAGCAAGAGGGTATGATAATAGTAATGGGAGCTGGAAGGAAGATTAGCAGGTCCTTATAAGAACTTGTAGGGCTTCCCTGGTAGCGCAGTGGTTAAGAATCTGCCTGCCAATGCAGGAGACACGGGTTCGAGCCCTGGTCCGGGAAGGTCCCACATGCTGCAGAGCAACTAAGCCCGTGTGCCACAAGTACTGAGCCTGCGCTCTAGAGCCTGCAAGCCACAACTACTGAGCCCACGTGCTCAAGTACTGAAGCCCGTCCACCTAGAGCCCACGCGCTGCAACAAGAGAAGCCACAGCAATAAGTCCGTGCACCGCAACGAAGAGTAGCTGCCGCTTGCTGCAACTAGAGAAAAGCCCAAGTGCAGTAACAAAGACCCAATGCAGCCAAAAATAAATAAATAAACAAATAAATTTATTTAAAAAAGAACTTGTAGTGCGCTCTAGATCCCCACAGGATGTGTATCCAAATATAGGGATACAGCTCAAGAAAAAAATGTGAGAATTAACCACCACCTATAGAACCATATCCCAATGATGTTTCAATGTGCTTGTTTGTGATGTCAGAATCCAAAGAAGACATCATGATGATCACTAAAAATGCAATGGATGTAGCAGGATTTTGCCACTAAAAGGATTCCCTGACTAAATAATTTTGAGAAAGAGTGCATGCTCTAAGGCCCTTTGGAGATTCTCAATGCACGTGAACATAATAAAAGCTTTGAGAAATCCTGAAGTAAAGAAACCTACCTAACTGTGTATCACTCTTCATTTCTAAAGCATTTAGCAACAGAACCCTTTTGCCACTTACCTGTAAGCATTCTGTAATGCACACTTGAGGTGCTGAATTAGTCATAGGTTTTAATCTTGCAAATATATATAGGTGGTGAGCCCATGAAGTCTAGAAAAGTGACAAGTGAAAAGTAAAACAATTATCAGTATTAATTCAGGATTTTAAAACAGGAAGTAATCTTGTGTGACAACCAATATATTTCTATCATTAAAGAGATATGCTAAAGCATGGGTAAGAGTCAAGACAGTTTGCCCTCTGTTCTCCATTCAGGAAACATTTATATTTCCAGAGGAAAGTAATTTCTATTTCTAAAATCCATGTCTTCCTAAACAAGCCATGCATAGCAGGCATTACTAAACCAGGCGTGTATTACAAAAACCACAGGATCTAGGAATGGCTGGGGTATCCAAAAATTGTTCCTGAGATCCCATTTTTTGTTTATTTCTTTGTTTAATTAATAATGGGTGGCTTCACCTGGTGGCGCAGTGGTTGAGAATCTGCCTGCTAATGCAGGGGACACGGGTTTGAGCCCTGGTCTGGGAGGATCCCACATGCCGCGGAGCAACTAGGCCCAGCTAGGCCCGTGAGCCATGGCCGCTGAGCCTGCGCGTCCGGAGCCTGTGCTCCACAACAGGAGACGCCACGATAGTGAGAGGCCCGCGCACCGCAATGAAGAGTGGCCCCTGCTTGCCACAACTAGAGAAAGCCCTCGCACAGAAACGAAGACCCAACACAGCAAAAATAAATTAATTAATTAACTCCTACCCCCAACATCTTCTTAAAAAAAATAAATAAAAATAAAAATAATGGGAATTCCTGGTGTCAGCTAAAACTGACCCAAACATTATCCAATCATAATATGATTGCTGGGACTTCCCTGGTGGTCCAGTGATTAAGACTCCGTGCTTCCATTGCAGGGGACACGGGTTCAATCCCTGGTTGGGGAACTAAGATCCCACATGCCACGTGGCCAAAAACAAAACAAACAAACAAAACAATGTGATTGCCATGTTAAATGGAGCTATAAATACCATATATTTTCTCTCTTCCAAAAGCCCCTTTCTTTTGCAATCTGGCTCTTTTGCATGCAGGTAAAAACTCCGTCATATTTTCCTCCGGATTTATTCATATTTTTTTAAATAGCAAAACAATGTTCTAGATTGTCACAATCTGTTTGAGTTATTTTCTAATCTATTTCTTCAGTGTTTTGAGACAACATATACTGATTATTAAATTCATTTCCCACATACTATTGATAACAAACAAAGGAGTTGTAGACAGCAATTTTTGGAAATGAGCACTGGGAATGTGAATGTGAGTTGTCTGATACGATCTGTTGAAGAAAGAACTGAACAGTATGACGTGCATATACATGGGTTTTTCAGGAAGTTTCTGGAACAATGAAGTTATAATAAAGTAATGATGATGAAGACAGAGGAATACCAAAGCTATGTTAGTGAGGACAATAGAATTCTCAATTCATGACATTGTAGACAAAGTTGAGTGAGTGTATGTGCTCTCTGTTCTCAGCTTCTTCAGCCTGAGCTGAAGGATAGACCATTAATATCTGGAAGCATGATCAAGCCACAACTTCACGTCAATTTATTACAATCACGTATCATGTTTCTGGGGTGGTTTTTCAACTGCCCTAAGTGTCAGGCTTTCCTGTTCTTTTTGTTGGAGACATTTGTTGGGTCATTAAATGTGACAGCAGCTACACACAGTATGCAGAGCTCTGGGGACCTCAGATCTGAACTCCGCAACGCAGACAAATCAGAGTTTGCATTCCACTTCTCAGGAGCCACAAGTACCCAAACTAAACCAAGAGAATAAATACAATCACCCATCTGAAGAGCCTGCAGAATTAGCTATGGGGTTATTAGCAAAAGTCTTCAAATTCATAATTTCTTTGTTTGCACACTGGATCTCAGTCATATTTTAGATACCAGAGAGGTCTAGAGAGATGTAATTGCAACACCCTTTTTCTAAAATAGCCCCTGTTCCTTCTGGAGGACCATATTACATGGCAGCTCTATTTTGAACCACCTGATATTTTCCTGTTTCAGTGTTAAGATATGTAGTATCAACGATCAAAACTAAGTCTTGATTTTCTAAACTAGTTTCTAGCCTATCTATTGAAGGGCCTAGATAGTTTGCAAAGGTTAGACAGTCATAAGTGCCTCCTTCTTAAAGATGATGGAAGAAGAGTAGCAGGATTCAAAGCATTACAATGGTGCACAGAAATATGTGAGAGAGAGAAATATAGGATTTCCTAGAAGGTAAGTCTACTTGCAGAGAGGTGCTTTTTATTTTCAATAAGTAACAAAGAATGTGCAACATGAGGGACTGTCAAGTTTAAATGAGACCCTAAAAGACAAGTTAACCCAGAGAAAACCATAATTCAAAAAGACACATGCACCCCAATGTGCATTGCAGCACTATGTACAATAGCCAAGACATGGAGGCAACCTAAGTGTCCATCAACAGAGGAATGGATAAAGAAGTTGTGGTACATATATATAATAGAATATTACTCCACCATAAAAAGGAACGAAATTGGGTCATTTGTAGAGATGTGGATGGACCTAGAGTCTGTCATACAGAGTGAAGTAAGTCAGAAAGAGAAAAACAAATGTTGTATATTAACGCATATATGTGGAATCTAGAAAAATGGTACAGCTGAACATATTTGCAGTGCAGGAATAGAGATGCAGACATAGAGAATGGACGTGTGGACACCATGGGGGGAGGGGAGGTGGGGTGAATTGGGAGATTGAGATTGACATACATACACTACCCATGGAGGCAACCTAAGTGTCCATCAACAGAGGAATGGATAAAGAAGTTGTGGTACATATATATAATAGAATATTACTCCTGCAGGGCAGGAATAGAGATGCAGACATAGAGAATGGACGTGTGGACACCGTGGGGGGAGGGGAGGTGGGGTGAATTGGGAGATTGAGATTGACATACATACACTACCACGTGTAAAAGAGATAGCTAGTGGGAACCTGCTGTATAGCACAGGGAGGTCAGCTCAGTGCTCTGTGATGCCCTAGATGGGTGGGACTGGGGGTGGGGGGAGAGGGAGATCTAAGAGGGAAGGGATATATGTATACATATAGCTGATTCACTTTGTCATACAGCAGAAGCTAACACAGCATTGTAAATCAACAATACCCCAATAAAAAAGAAAATAAAATAAAAGTTAACAGAGCCTTCACTAGTTTGGCTGCTGTGGCTCATGCCCTTAACAAGATGAGTAGACTTTTGCCATCAGGTCAAGAAAGAAACTGTAGTAAGACATTGGTCTCTAATGATTCACAGAAGTTGAGACAGAACACCCAGGGCTTGTTCAAATCTCTCATATTATATACAATTATACAAGCTTATGATAATTACATAGGCCCAGATTGGGAGGTTTTTGGAGTTAACTTTACTTCATGAAAGGAGTGTTTGTGCTTAGATTTTCGAAGAGGTTGATTACAGAAGATTTGATTGAGTCGTACAGTGACATGGAGACTGTGAAAAAGTAGGAACTGCAGTGCTAGTCAGATCCAGGAATTCTCTTATTTGTCTCTCAACTAATGGCCTGATAAAGTTTTGAAAAGCCAAATCTGATAAGGGAAAGAAATTTACCTCCTTGGGATAAGTCATGTTCTAGGTTTATTATCTACATGAAACCTAGTTTGTTACTTTGACAAAATTGTAACTTCTTGAAGACCTCGTGCCCTCTCTGAGCTAAAACAGTAAGCAGATAGATGGAATCAGTCTTAGAGCTCACCCCATCTTTTTTTTTTAATAGATCTTTATTGGTATATAATTGCATCTTAATACTCTGTTAGTTTCTGTTGTATGACAAAGTGAATCAGCCATATGCATACATATGGCCCCATATCCCCTCCCTCTTGAACCTCCCTCCCACCCTCCCTATCCCACCCCTCTAGGTCTTTGCAAAGCACGGAGCTGATCTCCCTGTGCTATGCTGCTGCTTGCCACTAGCTATCTATTTTACATTCGGTAGGGTATATATGTCAATGCTATTCTCACTTTGCCCCAGCTTCCCTCCCCACCCCCATGTCCTCAAGTCCATTCTCTATGTCTGCGTCTTTATTCCTGCCCTGCCGCTAGGTTCATCAGTACCATTTTTTTTTAGATTCCATACATATGCATTAGCATATGGTATGTGTTTTTCTCTTTCTGACTTACTTCACTCTGTATGACAGACTCTAGGTCCATCCATCTCACTACAAATAACTCAATTTCATTT
>NC_041223.1:20422139-20437414 GCF_002837175.3 Physeter macrocephalus | reverse complement strand
TTCTGACTTACTTCACTCTGTATGACAGACTCTAGGTCCATCCACCTCACTACAAATAACTCAATTTTGTTTCTTTTTATGGCTGAGTAATATTCCATTGTATATATGTGCCACATCTTCTTTATCCATTCATCTGTTGATGGACACTTAGGTTGCTTCCATATCCTGGTTATTGTAAACAGTGCTGCAATGAACATTGGGGTGCATGTGTCTTTTTGAATTATGGTTTTCTCAGGGTATATGCCCCATCTTAAGAACACAACAAAAGGTCATCCACATACTAGATAAGAATAGAATCATAAGGAAGTTTAGATCCTTGAGGTTGTGGTTGAAAACTTATGAAGAATAGGAGGGTACTCCAATAACACTTTTGGCCATAGTAGTCCAAGTATATTGTTGATTTTTCCAGGAGAATGTAAACAACTATTGATTATTTTGATCTAAAGGACCACTAAAAGAAGCAGAACACTGATTTACTACTGTAGAATTTTAGCTTCAGGAGCTACCAAAAAGAAAATAATATTTGGCCTTGGTACTACAGGGAAGCAGGGAATAGCTACTATCCTCGTGTCCTGGACAAGTACGTACAGTTGTCACTGGGTAATCCTGCGGGACCCCGTGGACACCAAAATCCAGGGATGCTGAAGGGTCTTACACAAAATGGTATAGTGCTTGCAAATACTATATTCCTGTATACTTTAAATCATCTTTAGATTATGACAATACTTAACGCAATGTAAATGCTGTATAATAGTTGCCAGTACGTGATAAATTCAAGCTTCAGATTTTGGAGCTTTATGGATTTTTCTTTTTTTCGCGGTACGCGGGCCTCTCACTGCCGTGGCCTCTTCCGTTGCGGAGCACAGGCTCCGGACGCGTAGGCTCAGTGGCCATGGCTCACGGGCCCAGCCGCTCCGCGGCATGTAGGTTCTTCCCGGACCGGGGGACGAACCCGCGTCCCCTGCGTCAGCAGGCGAACTCTCAACCACTGCGCCACCAGGTGAGCCCAAATATTTTTGATCAGGGCTAGGCGGAACCTTGGCTAGGCGGAACCCGCGCTTGCCGGAGCCGAGCTAGGCGGAACTGACGTAGGCGGGACCCGTATCGTTTCCGGTGGATGATTAAGGGGAATGATACGAGTGTTATCCGGGGTGCTACAAGGTATGATGAGTCCTTTCTCTATTTTGGCTGTTGTTTGTCGTCCGTCTTTAACTCTAAGAGGCTGTTGTGAAAATTTGAGTTGACGGTTAGGTGGGGCAGTTTTAACCTTGATGGGCCCAGCCCCGGTAAGCTTACTAGAATATGTTGCCCACGAGAAGTCTGGCGCCTCTGAGATTTGCAATGTGAGCTTGGTTTAGGTATACTGACATTGGTAAGTCACTGTCCAAATTAGCTATGCCATTATTATGGTGAATAGAAGGCCCTCAGGGACTTAAAGAAAGGAACTATTAGCATATTTAGTTTGGCAATTCAATTTGCACAGTAAACCACTGCATTTGAGTTACCAGGTGTGTGATCATTAAGGAGGAAAACATGTTACTCGGTTAAAGATCCGAGGGTGATTGTTACGGTTGGGACACAAGGCGTGCCAGGTTTGTTAGAGATACCCACCCCTGAGTATTCTAATAGTTCTGTGCTCCGTTTTAATATATTCTAAAAGTTCACTGCAGAAGTGAGGTTGTATAACAGTGATAGGATTTCAGGTGGATATTGCATTACCTGTATCAATAAAAATTTTGCAAGTTTTCCCTTTAATATTTAGAGAAATTTCTACTTGTAAGTTTAAAGGTAAAACAGGAAATTGGGTGCTCAGTTCCCCCTTGGAGCACCTTTACTGACTTTTCACTTCATTTTGTTCCTGTAGTTTCTTGGCTAACACAAGATAATTGTTTTTCCAATGCATTTTTGTTTACAGTAACTACTCATGACTTCATCAGAAGACGGCCTTTTCCCATATAGAATGACTGAGGCAGAAGTATCTAGCTGTTTTGTTTTGTTTTGTTTTCTGTAAAGGAATAAATGTATCCTGAGTCTTACTCTGTTTCTGGTTCAAGCCTTTTTCAAAATATTCAGCAAGGTATTTGAGGCCTGGTAAAAAGCTATTTCCCATTCTAGTTTTTGCTTTCATATTAAATTCCCTCTTTGTAGCTTAAGACTATTGATAAAAGGTGAGAAGAAAGCTGGGGCCACACCTGCCTCAGGATCTACTCCTAAATTCTGCTTAAATAATAGAGAGCCTGTCCTTGAAATATCAAATGAACTTATCCGTGCTTTGCTACAAGACTGTATCATAGTCCAGTCTATTTTCATAGGAAAGTCTGTGGGGATAGCCACCAAAAGACTGTGCTCAATATTTCAAGCTCTTCTAAACCTCTCTAGATCCCTTTTTAATTAGAACTCTATTCAGTTACCCTTGCAATCTTCCCATTCTGCCTTATTCTGTTAATTTTCTGCACCTGAGCTTCCATATTGTATTAATTAATTGTTGTATATCTGGAAGCCCTGGATTATTGGTTTCTAAAGTTATCCTACATTTCTCTGCAAATTTCTTTCTATCTTATATAGACTTTGGAAACTATTTGACAGTGCCTTTCAACTCATAGTGAGACCTTAGCTTAAAACCAACCACAAGAGGTTTTTCCTGTTCTGAGGGCAGTTTAAAGAGTTAATTGAGCTTTAGGGGTTTCTGTCCAGCTAGGCAGGAAGGGGAGAGTGCCAGACAGTGAGCAAGAGTAGAGAGAAGTGAAGGTGTATAGTATGGTAGAAAAGAATCATAAAGACTAGTAGGTTCATTTTGTAATTTGAGGGAATCAAAAAGGGAGATAGTTTTATGTTTTTCACATTTTCTTTTGCTTTGGTGGAGAATTTTTTTAAGGAAACAACTTTGGATCTGAATTTCTTTTAACCACTTCCTTATGCTAATCAAAATTTGCAAAAATTGGATATTTGAAATTTTGTTCCCTTTTTGGTTCAAAGGTGACTCTCAAATGAACACTTTCGATTATATCAAAAAGTTTCCTGGAGTGATTACTGTAATTCTAAATTATCCTTGGTGAATTATGTCATTTAGACAGCTAAGCTCATGATTTGCAGTTGTAGTGGTAAAAATATGAGAACTAGATAACTGGCCCAGAGGGAATGCAGTTATATATATGGATGGAGATAAACCCATAGGAGTCTGGGAACGGTTAGTCAGAGAGGGTGGTTTGTGAACCTCATGACTCTAGCCCCACAGCCTAATGGCCAGGCCATCTCTGATTAATCACAGAGGATGGAAGAGCTTGGAGAAATCTTTCCCAAACGGGACTCCCATGGGCAAAGCAAATGAAGACTGAGGAAAGTCCTCCTAGATTTGGTAAGGGACCAGGACAGTTTGTTCAAAGGATGAGTTCTGGTAAGAAACCACTGAACTTCTCAACTTCTTAGGGCCAGTTTGATGAAGGGAGTTATTGGGACCTCTGTTCCTCCTTTTTTCTATGAACCTTCCTCTTATAGATGTACAACCAAAATGACAAGGACAGATAGAAACAAGTAGTTGTAATAAGGCAGTTTGCACCAAGAATATATATATATTCTTCAAATATGAGCAGACAATAAAGAATTCCTAAAATGGGTTCCTTTTAACTAGAAGTTAATCTCAGCATTTTGGAAGCTCACCACCAGAGTTTTTTGATTGAGTAGTTTTGGGGGTGGGGCAGGGTTAAGAATGTGCATTTCTAACAAGTTTCCCTGGCAGGAGGTCAAGGGGAGTCAGAGTAGCAGTGCCCTAGTCAAGGGTCTTGGGCTACTACAGTAAGGAGATCTAGAATGGATGTTGATAGGAACTCCGAGCCTGTCAAACACTGGCTCCTTGGAAGAAAACAAACACTAAAATAGCCTATTGATAAGACAAAGCTGAGTTTATTTTTACCACGGTGAAAGAGAGCACTGCTTAATAGAGTCTTCAGTGGGGATATATATGAGCGTTTGGAGTCAGGTTTAAGGTAGATCTTTTAATACAGGTGTTTGATTAGGATTGGATAAGTATCAATATCATGATATAATAGTTTAGGATTTGTAGACCCAACAAGGAAAGGATTTGAAGGCAAGGGTTTTAAAGAGCTGTGAGGAGTAAAGAGATGTTTGATGCTATTTATTGAAGAGTTGAACAGTTTGATATTCATTTAAATGGTGTTTGGGAAGTTCCTGGAATAAACAATGAAGTTATTTGCAACTTTTATCTTCCTGGGTAAGAGATTCTTGGAATAGCAAAACCATGTTGATAAAGACAGTGAAATGCTAAAGTTATGTTAGTGAAGACGGCCTAATAGTAAAATAACATTAACAGAAACAGCTGTGCAGGCATAGATTATGTAGATATATTTTCATACTTCTCAGAATATTGCATATACACAAAATGTCAATACCCCAATTGCATATGCAACTGTCATATTATTGATAAAAATGGACTGCAAACTTAGCAATATCAATATTAAAATCAACCAGTGAGCATACAGTTAATCGGGTTTAAGTAAACATCTTCATTCTGTCTTTATCTTACACATCATACAAACATTTATTGAAAATTACGCTGTGATTTTTATATTTTGAGTCCAAGAAAGCCTCATGTTAAGGGAAAGAAACAGAATAGGTAATTTATTTTGCCATGGGTGAGAGGTGGGGTGAGGGGTAGGAAGGGTAGTCTTATTTTACCAAATCAAACTAAAAACAAAATGCACAAATATGTTTGACTTACTTTTGGATATAAAAAATTTTAGTGAAGGAGGTGGGAAGTTTAAGAGAAGTCCCAGTAAACTTTAATTAAATGAGAAAATGGTTGTCCAATTTATGGGAAAGAAAAGAGCTATTATTGATTAAGTGGACTCTTTAGACCAATATTAGATGATCTTTCTAAGCAATGTAATCAATAAATTTAGGCTTCGTTTCAGATAGTGGTGCTCCAAGTGTTGTCCCTGGACCATCAGCATCACTGTCCCTGGGAACTTGTTAGAACACAAATTCTTGGGCCCCACTTAGACCTAGTGACTCAGAGCTCTGGGATTGGGCCTGGAAATCTTGTTTCAACAAGCCCTAATAATGATTCTGATACAGGTTCAAGTTTGACAGCCCCTACTGTAGGACAGAGTCAAATTGCACTGAAACACAGATCACCACGTTTCTTCTGAACGTTTGGGGCCCCAAATATTACCTTGGAACTTCTTTAGTAAAGTCAACTGAGGCTGGGAGAGTTATAGTAACAAATTATAACAAATATAGTAATATTAACAAGTTATAGTTTATAGATGTTTTTAGAGCTCTGATGGCCCATAGAGTTAGAAAACAATTGTTTTAATTTTATTAAAAAGTTAAAATCACCACTCTCATACAAATATAAAATGAACACATTTCAAAAATTCTATGTAACTCACTAAATCAGCAAGAGAACCAAAGATATTAAAACCATGCAGCTGAATATTTCAAACTGAAGCAAAAGCAACAAGGTTAAGACTAGGGATTTGTAGTTGAGAAATACGTGGGTACACAAATTTTTTGAAGGAGAAAGTATGGGTATGAAAGAGTAGATATCCAGTACATTTAAAGAACTTATAGATCAAGAAAAGATGTGACAGTTGATTAGGAGATCATTAGAAACTTTAAGAGTACATTTTTAGTAAGGTACTGGAGGTATATGCAAATCACAGGGGGGTCATTCAATTATGACTAACTGAATAAGGGGATCATCGGAAATGATCTGTATTAACTCATTTAAGAAGTGTAACTGAAAAAGGGAATAAGAAATATAACATGAAGCATAGAGTAGCAATGGAGACACATAACTTTTCTTTAAGATGGGATCTCCGTTTCAGAGGGTGTTGGTCTGCCAGGGTGAAATGCCAAGACAAGGGAGAAGGAGCTAAACTCACAGCAAGAGAGACTGCATCTGTAATCTTAGCGTATTCTCTTTCAGTTCATCTACATGACACCCAAGAAGAGTATGAATTTAACGAAGTTCTGTATCTGCTTATTTTGCAGTTAACAGGGAAGCATCTTTGAAACTTCACTTTGGGGACCTAGATCTTCTCTTTGGTAGAGTTAACCTCTATCCATTCTACTAGTAATAGTCTGTCTCTGTCTCTCTCTCTTTCTCTCTCTCTCTCTCTCTCTCTCACACACACACACACACACACACACACACACACACACACTCAAAATTCAAAGGCAAAGGGGATCTAATTCTCTAATTGACCCCAGGAAAAAAAAAACAACAACAAACCAAAAAAAAAACCCTCCACATAAAATTACAATGCTCATTTGTCTGTAATCATCCCAATTTGGTCCTCATGGAAAACAGGAGGAAAAAATGATGATTTCTAACACTGAGAAAGTGATTTTTTTTTTTTTTTTTTTTTTTTTTTGCTGAGAAAGTGATTTTGCTTTACATATAGGAAGGAAGGAGTTTTTCTGTTTCCAACAAGGAACACTTTGTGATCCTTTGAACAGGAAACTTTCCTATTTATCCATTTTAAAAATAGGAAGACACCACTGAGCAGTGCAGGATAGACCATTTCTCAGTTTGAGGTCGCCATTTTCTCTGTGATTAACAAGAACCAGGTGTTTTCTTCAGGGATCATGGATAATTCCTTTGACAACATAATTTCTGAAAAAGTTAAGAAAGAACATGTGCTGTTTCTATTGAACTACTGCAAATGTGTTTAAATATGGCTGATATTTAATAACCACAGAACTTCAGGCCTTCATGGTTTCATATATGACTTCCCCAGTGAAAAACCTGTCCCTAAGTCTGGTTACTTGCTAAATGCCTCTAGGCATTGGGAAGATGCATTCAATCACCTCTAGGTTCCTGAATCCATTCTTCCCTGGCACTTCACTAGAAATTAAAATAACAGATCTTTCCTTTATTGAACACTTGTTGTTGTTAGGCACTTGTGCTAGACTCAATACATTGCTCCAGTCCTCATAGCACTGTGAAGATGGGTAATTTGGTCCCATCTTACAGATGAGAGAGGCTGTTCAGCAAGGTGGCTTCCTCAACAGGTAACAGGAAGGCCAGGGCTTTGAACCCAGATATGCCCCACTCCAAAGTTGTGTTCTTACCTCAAAAACCAGCCACTTGAAAGAGCAGGAGTGCCACAGATAATTCAGCATCAGTCAGTTTAAAACTCCAGTGAGACAAGAATGCCAGGAAGTAAGGTTTGGGAATGACGACATATTTTAGTAGAACTCCAAGTTTTCCTTCATGTGTATTACAAGATGATAGCTTAGATAAGCCAGGTCGGGTGTTTCTAGTGCTGTCCCCATCTCCCTTACATCAGAGACATTCTGGGCATTGAGCCACTTCTTTCTTTTGTTTGACAGGTTCAGGGGGCTGAGCTAATCATAGCCTGTAGTTCAAGTCACACTCTTGCCCTGCTTGGTGCCAGGTCCCTCTCCTGTTTTTATCTCTCTAATTATTCCCTTTTATCACCATTACCCACCCCCCTTTCTACTCCCCCTACCACTAAGGCAGAGACTGCAGACTCCAGTCGCAACTCTGGCCCTCCCCAGCCAAAGACATTTCCAAGGCCAGCTCTCCTCTGCGAGCCTGTTCCTTCATCTCGAAGTGAGGATGAGGCTACCTGACTTGCCTCTTTCTCAGGGTTGTAGGAACCTAATAAGATAATGACTCTAAAGACATTTTTAAGCTATAAAGCTCACGTGTATGGTTTTATCTCAGAAATCATCTGTGCTATGAAAAGTTGTGGCTGTTTTGATAAGGCCACTTTCTGAAGTTGCCTCATGTAGGAGAAATGTGATTGCAAGCTGTTATGGACTGAACTGTGTTCTCTCAAAATTCATATGTTGAAGCCCTAACTTCCAATGTGACTGTATTTGGAGATAGGGCCTATAAGGAGATAATAAAGTTAACTGAGGTCATAAGGGTGGGGCTTCAATCCGCTAGGACTCCTGTCCTCATAAGAAGAGTAAGAGACACTAGAGAGCTCTCTTTCCCCATGCATGCACAGAGAAGAGGCCATGTGAGGATAGAGAGAGAATCTGGGAAGAGAGGTCTCACCAGAAACCAACCCTGACAGAAGCTTGGTCTCGGACTTCTGGCCTCTAGAACTGTGAGAAGATAAATTTCTATCATTTAAGCCGCCCAATCTATGATATTTTGTTATGGCAGCCTGAGTAGACTAATACGCGGGCATTCCTCTGCCGTGTATGATTTGGATGCAAAGAAAGCAACTTTAAAGGTATGATTCCAACCCTGGACTGTTTCTGGCACCCTGGACTGATAACATAATTCAGTTTGGAGTTAACTTGCATTTTCTTTAATATGTGCTACATGGTGCTTTTGAAGAAGAATCACAAAATCAGGGCTGCCCTAGGTGACAGCAGCAACCTCTTGGTGACGCATCCATGAGAGAGGCTCATTCATAAGACCCAGTGATGCTACAGTTGTTCCTCCTAGGATGTGTCTCAACAGAGTAACATGAATTTCTGGACAATCTATTTGTTGCTCTCTAACACCTAGAACAGGAAATCATAAGATCTCAGAAAAGTTTGGCTGGGTAGCAGGTAGTTAAATTAACTTATTTTTTCCTTTTTTGATGCCTCTTTGTTCAATCCCCCCTTTAGCATCCGTGGACTCAAAGTCATTTCTGGGATGACCAATATAACTGATAAAAAAGAGCCAATGTTATTAGATAAACATCTGGCATGAGAATTCCCCTTAAAAAGAGAACTATTTTTGTGTTTGGGAAATACCTTGGCAGAGCTTGGGGATAGCCAGTGACATCTCAGGTCTCCTGGAAGGAATACAACTGTTCTCAGAAGACAAAGGGAGAAATGTGTCTCTCATTCTGGAAGAGGGCTGTTGAGGGAGGAGACAGAAGAAGAAGAACGCCACTGGGGTCAGTGAGAGAGAGGTTTTGCTGAAGGCTGCCTGCCGTGTGACAGGACCATCCCCTAAGATTCCTCCCATCTCCAGTAAAGTTAATATAGCCATACATGGTGTGACTGTATCTATTATGGACTCAGGTGAAAGGTGAGGCTTGTGCCTTGGCAGTGACTGAGGCAGCTCAAATGGACGCAGGGTGGAGACAGAAGGCACCTGAGCAAGCTAACCATCAAGAATCAGGAGAAATCATGTGAAGGTTCTAGGTTCCTACAGGCCTTAAAATTGAGTATTTGAGTCAGACTGACCCACACAACCCTGGTGGACATTGAAACCACATAAATAGAAGGAGAAAGCCAAGTTGCCATGAATTTTTTGAACACCTGGATGGAGTTTGGAGGAATGTGTCTACCAAAATATCTCAACTGTAGCACCCTCAGACTCAGACTTCCACTGAGCTGGCTCTCCCAGGAAGAGGCGAAATGAGGAACAAGATCCACGTCAGGCTGCAGAAAGGGAAGGTAAGAGTCGCAGAGAGACTGAAAATGGTGTACAGGAAGCCCAAGTTGCAAGAGGCAGCTGTTGAGCTAGGCTGGGGTGAGCATCATTCGGCAGGTCAGATACACTCTTGAAGTTCTAACTGGTTCCTCAGTGGCAAGCAGATGAATTCTTCCTTCTGCTCCACGGCTGTGGTGAGCGTGTAATCATGCAGCATTTTCAGACACATGCGGAGCTGACTGGCCAGAGTCTGAGATGGTACATCATTTTCCTGGATAGTTCTACCTTCCCTTCATTTCTTTGCTGGCAGGCAGCAATTTTCTGGGGCTTGAGCTCAGCTTCTTCCTCGGTATAATATGGCATACATTTAAAATGGTTGCATCATTTTAAATTTTGGGAAAATAGAATTAGAAAGGATTGAGAGGGTGTTGGACTGACAGTTTTGCACTGAGCTACCAACAAGGATAGACTCTCTGTCTCTGACTCCTGACAGGTAAGGGGTCAATTTCATTTTTTATGCCTTCTCTTGGTGAATGGTACTGACCAGGTTTAATCCATAACAGGAGGACAGAGTGGCAAACTGTCTCTGTTCAGGTGCCTCTCCTTCGCCTCTGAGGCCCTCTCTGCGAGCAAAAGAATGGTTCTGACCTATTTCTTTCTAGTAGTAATTATAGCTCTTGTCAGTTTTCCATAAAAATCAGATGTGGGGAAAAAAAAGTGAAAACTTGATGGAGCAAAATATGGGGTTGAATAAGAATGTTACTTCCCCTCCCCTGTTTCACATTTCTCGTAACTGTAATGAACACATTCCCTAGGAGGCAGAAACCCAAGGCTAGTTGTGACAGAAATGAATGTCAAGCAATTCAGGTTCATTGCCATAGAAGTGTTATGATTCAGATTCAGTGGACAAGAGGTACCCAGGGAGTCTCCTTGTTTTGCTACATTCTTACCTCCACTCTTTACTAAATTTGCTTAATTGGAAATTAGAATTTACATTATGGGGATGAGGATGTTCTTTCTTCCCATCTAGGGCCATCACCTGGAACCTCCTTGTCCCATTGTCCACTCATGGAAAGATGGAGGGGCTGAGAGAGACAGAATGCTTCCCTGGAGGCAAATCGATACCTTCAGGCTTTATCTTCTCTGCCAGTGCATGCAATGGGAACATATATAGAAACCTCTGGAGACGTTAATGTGGAGCTAGCCAGAAGGAAACATTCTGAAAACTGACTCCTTTCTGATGAAGCTGTGGGTCAATTTGAAAGCCGAGTTTCATGGTAAATTTGTCACCAGGCTTTCAAACATCTCATGATGGTAAAGAAGCTGGGGTTGTGGCGGTGGGGGACCGGCCGGGGGGGATTGGCAGGGGGCTGTGTGTGTGGCTCACAGGCACAGTGTCAGAGGGACCTGCCGAAGGACTGGCTGAGGCAGAGTCGGAGAAGAGGAAGACAGAGACTGGAGGAAGCCCACCAATGGCTGCCTGCCCTTGAGCCCTGCTCCCTGCTGCTCTTGAGGGCGCCTGCTCTTCTCTACCGCCTGAGACTGACAGGCAGAGAATTCCTGGGTGTCCCAAGCCCATTCATGCTAGGAAACGAACACCATCTTGGAAACACAAGAGGAGAAATACGGCATAGCAAATATAATATAGATGAAACAACATTAAGTGGTCAGAAGTTGGAAAATAATCACTAGAAACACAGCTCTCCTCCTTCACTGTTTTCATATAGGACTCATTGTCCGTTTTCCATGAGACAGCACCGGGAGTCTCACTGTGATAGACGGTGACAGGTCTCGGAAATGTTTACTCTGGTTGGCCAACAAGAAACACCACATTGCTTTCCTAGAACTCATGGAATTCAAGGTCAGCCTGTTGTGCTGGAGGAATCCTTGGTAGAAATCCCGCTTATTAGCTGACACAAAAGACAGTGGCTTTCAAATGAGACGTGGTTGAATGTTGCTCATCTGCTTTGATAAATATTCAGGGAAGCAGCACTGCCCAGCATGGGGAGATAAAACCTGTTTGACTTTGACCATGGGAGTCCTCAGACTCTGATATTTTTAATGGAGTTCAACCTTCTGGCCAGTCAGGGAATAAGCCCATGCATTCTAAACGTGTGGAAATCCAGCAAGCCTGTCTGTGGCTGTCATTAAAAATCATGAATTTATAGTAACGTGTGGTTCTGAACCAAGGGGCTGATTCCACTTTGGAAGGATTAGGGAGACTGAGCACGCAGGAAACAGCACAGACTGTGAGAAGAGCTCAGCCTTTTGAGCTTGGCCTGGGCAGGGCCACCACTGAAGGTCCTCAGGCCAGCTCTCCTGGGCTCTCACCTACCAGATGTGCTCAGATTTCCTAAATGTTGCAGGGACCCAGTGGTCTCTTTGTGCCCAGGAAGGACTTTTTTTCACTGGTGCCACAAATCTCTTCCTTCCCTGTTATGGGCTGAATTGTGTCTGGTTCCCACCCCCTGCCCCCCATTCATATGTTGAAGCTGTAACTTCCACAGTGTCAGAATGTGACTGTATTTGGAGACTGGACCTTTAAAGAAGCAAGTAAATTAAAATGAGGTCCTTAGAGTGGCCCCTGATCTAATGTGATTGGAGTCCTTGGAGGAAGAGGAAATTTGGATACATAAAGAGACAGGAGGGGCACATGCACAGAGGAACGGCCGTGTGCAGACACAGGAAAAAGGCAGCTATCTGCAAGCCCAGGAGAGAGGCCTCACAAGGAACCAAACCTCTGACATCTTGACCTTGGACTTCTTGCCTCTAGAACTGTGAGAAATTAAATTTAAGATGTTTAAGCCACTCAATCTGGGTATTTTGTTATGGCAGCCCTAGTAGACTAATACATTCCCTTTATCAGAAACTGTTTCCTTCCCCTTCTCCTTTTTGGTTTTCTCTCTCCCATATGAAAACTCAGTTTAAAGAAGACATGTGAGGGCTTCCCTGGTGGCACAGTGGTTGAGAGTCCGCCTGCGGATGCAGGGGACACGGGTTCGTGCCCCGGTCCGGGAGGATCCCACATGCCGCGGAGCGGCTGGGCCCGTGAGCCATGGCCGCTGAGCCTGCGCGTCCGGAGCCTGTGCTCCGCAACGGGAGAGGCCACAACAGTGAGAGGCCCGCATACCGCAAAAAAAAAAAAAAAAAAAAAAGACATCTCAAAATCATTCAAACTAAAGTGTAAATGACAAAGAGACCTTGAAATGTTCCCTTTCTCTGGGCTCTCATGTCATTTGAATTTAACATGGTCCCTACCATAAGTCTCAGGATTGGAGATCTAGGTAGATGGCCAGGTACCAGGAGGGATGTGGGTGTACATAGGTCCTCCCTGTGGGGTCCCTGTGCATTAGGCCTCCAACTCTGGTGCTTGCCCTGGAGCCTCGGGCCAAAGGACAAGATATGGACCAGAAAGCTGACTTTTGTTTCTTGGCACAGTGGGGATAAAGTGCCAGGCCCAGAGGTAGGATGCCAGGGTCCCTGTTTGAAATTTTCCCCTATCATAGGAAAACTCCAGTGTTGCCCTCCCTGCCCGGCCCCCCCACCCCAATTTTCCCATCATCTTATTTTTAAGAAATCTTCAACTGAAAAGGAGAAATGCCGAACTCCAGCTACAGGTTTTATATGGTAATAGGAACCCAACTCAAAAGGGTTTTAAACATAAAAGACTTTCTTATCTTGAGTATAGGCAAGTCCAGGAGAAGAGTTGGCTTCACATTGATTTAATGGCATAGGTATGTCACCAGGGAACCAGTCTGTCCTCCCTCTCTCTTTACTTCTCTAAGTGTCAACTTCATTCTCAGACATGCCAGCAACCAGAAGAAAAGAGTGTATTTTCCTTTAGCTTTTTCTTAGGAACCAGAAAACTCCTCAGGAGCCTCCCTGGACAGTTTCCTTTCAAATTTTGGTTTTCCATAAATAAAGAAGGCTGCAAGTGGGAATAGATGTCAAGTAGTGACTAACAATATCCACTGCACTGCACTCTACTTCTAAGTTTTTATCAGACTGAGAGTCAAGCACAGCAATGAATGGTAATAGAACGGGTGTATTGGTGTAGGCTCTGTGCTGATCAGGATATTACAGCCACCTCCGGCAATGGGGCTATGATGAGATCAGTGGCATGAAGAGAGATTGAACTATCCAAGGAACACAGACAGCTGTGCTTGAAGATTCACAGCCACTCCATAATCCACCTAACCCCTGTGACTATGCTACTTATTTTGGTCTCCGCTTGTCTTTTTATATTTTATTTCTATTCTTTTCAGTATCCACCCACTGGCTATCTTTCTTATTTCCCTCTCCAGATTCCATTCAGAGACAGTTTGTATGGCCTTCCCGGCAGAACCTTTTGCTCTTGACAGCTGTCCTGGGCATGCCTAGCCTACAACCAGGTTGCCCTTAGGCCGGGTCTATCTTTGGTTCCATCGCCAGAGATCTTGAGACAGAGCAGGAATATTGCCATATTCAGTGTAGTCATCGCACCTTCCTCTTTTAAAGTGCAAGAGCAGGTCTGTATTTAAATTTTCTTAAATGTGGTAACACCAAAAGAGAAAAGGATGTTATGGTCCAAATAAAAGTCGAATGTCATAATCTTTTTTTTTTTTCTTTCAATCCTTACAACTACCTGGAAGTTTACTATTATTTTTATTTATTTATTAACATCTATTTTTTTAAACATCTTTATTGGAGTATAATTGCTTTACAATGGTGGGTTAGTTTCTGGTTTATAACAAAGTGAATCAGCTATACATATATAGCTGATATATAACCCCATATCCCTTCTCTCTTGCCTCTCCCTCTCACCCTCCCTGTCCCACCCCTCTAGGTGGTCACAAAGCACGGAGCTGATCTCCCTGTGCTATGCGGCTGCTTCCCACTAGCTATCTATTTTACATTTGGTAGTGTATATATGTCCATGCCACTCTCTCACTTCGTCCCAGCTCACCCTTCCCCCTCCCCGTGTCCACAAGTCCATTCTCTACGTCAGCGTCTTTATTCCTGTCCTGCCCCTAGGTTCATCAATACCATTTTCTTAGATTCCATATATATGTGTTAGCATACGGTATTTGTTTTTGTCTTTCTGACTTACTTCACTTTGTATGACAGACTCTAGGTCCATCCACCTCACTACAAATAACTCAATTTCGTTCATCTGTTGATGGACACTTAGGTTGTTTCCATGTCCTGGCTATTGTAAATAGAGCTGCAGTGAACATTGTGGTACATGACTCTTTTTGAATTATGGTTTTCTCAGGGTATATGCCCAGTAGTGGGATTACTGTGTCGTATGGTAGTTCTATTTTTAGTTTTTTAAGGACTCTCCATACTGTTCTCTATAGTGGCTGTATCAACTTACATTCCCATCAACAGTGAAAGAGGGTTCCCTTTTCTCCAAACCCTTTCCAGCATTTATTGTTTGTAGATTTTTTCTTTTTTTTAAATAAATGTATTTATTTATTTATTTTTGGCTGTGTTGGGTCTTTGCTGCTGCACACGGGCTTTAGTTGCTTTAGTTGCGGGCTACTCTTCATTGCAATGTGTGGGCTTTTCATTGCAGTGGCTTCTCATTGTGGAGCACAGGCTTTAGGTATGTGGGCTTCAGTAGTTGCGGCACGTGGGCTTAGTAGCTGTGGCTCACGGGCTTAGTTGCTCCATGGTATGTGGGATCTTCCCGGACCAGGGATCGAACCCATGTCCCCTGCATTGGCAGGCAGATTCTCAGCCACTGCACCACCAGGGAAGCCCCATATTGTTTGTAGATTTTTTGATGATGTCCATTCTGATTGGTGTGAGGTGATACCTCATTGTAGTTTTGATTTGCATTTCTCTAATGATTAGTGATGTTGAGCATCCTTTCGTGTGTTTGTTGGCAATCTGTATATCTTCTTTGGAGAAATGT
>NC_041223.1:20397415-20421114 GCF_002837175.3 Physeter macrocephalus | reverse complement strand
TGTCTCCTTAGGTAGGTTTATTCCTAGATATTTTATTCTTTTTGTTGCAGTGGTAAATGGGAGTGTTTTCTTAATTTCACTCTCAGATTTTTCATCATTAGTGTATAAGAATGCCAGAGATTTCTGTGCATTAATTTTGTATCCTGCTACTTTACCAAATTCATTGATTAGCTCTGGAAGTTTTTGGTAGCATTTTTAGGATTTCTTTGTATAGTATCATGTCATCTGCAACCAGTGACTCTTTACTTCTTCTTTTCTGATTTGGATTCCTTTTATTTCTTTTTCTTCTCTGACTGCTGTGGCTAAAACTTCCAAAACTATGTTGAATAATAGTGGTGAGAGTAGACATCCTTTCCGCATTCCTGGGATGAGCCCCACTTGATCATGGCGTATGATCCTTTTAATGTGCTGTTGGATTCTGTTTGCTAGTATTTTGTTGAGGATTTTTGCATCAATGTTCATCAGTGATATTGGCCTGTAGTTTTGTTTGTGACATCTTTATCTGGTTGTGGTATCAGGTTGATGGTGGCCTCCTAGAATGAGTTTGGGAGTGTTCCTCCCTCTGCTATATTTTGGAAGAGTATGAGAAGGATAGGTGTTAGCTCTTCTCTAAACGTTTGATAGAATTCGCCTGTGAAGCCATCTGCTCCTGGGCTTTTGTTTGTTGGAAGATTTTTAATCCCAGTCTCAATTTCAGTGCTTGTGATTGGTTGGTTTATATTTTCTATTTCTTCCTGGTTCAGTCTCAGAAGGTTGTCCTTTTCTACAAATCTGTCCATTTCTTCCAGGTTGTCCATGTTATTGGCATATAGTTGCTTGTAGTAATCTCTCATGTTCCTTTGTATTTCTTCAGTGTCAGTTCTTACTTCTCCTTTTTCATTTCTAATTCTGTTGATTTGAGTCTTTTCTCTTTTTTCTTGATGAGTCTGGCTAATGCCTATCAATTTTGTTTATCTTCTCACAGAACCAACTTTTAGTTTTATTGATCTTTTCTACCGTTTCCTTCATTTCTTTTTCATTTATCTCTGATCTGATCTTTATGATTTCTTTCCTTCTGCTAACTTTGGGTTGTTTTTTTTTCTTCTTTCTTTAATTGCTTTAGGTGTAAGGTTAGGTTGTTTATTTGAGATGTTTCTTGTTTGTTGAGGTATGGTTGTATTTCTATAAACTTCCCTGTTAAAACTGCTTTTGCTGCATCACATAGTTTTAGGTAGTCATGTTTTCATTGTCATTTGTTTCTAAGTATGTTTTGCTTTCCTGTTTGATTTCTTCAGTGATCTCTTGGTTATTTAGTAGTGTATTGTTTAGCCTCCATATGTTTGTATTTGTTACATTTTTTTTCCAGTAATTGATATTATAGCATTGTGGTTGGAAAAGATACGTGATATGATTTCAATTTTCTTAAATTTATTTTGTTTATCTTCTCAAAGAACCAGCTTTTAGTTTTATTGATCTTTGCTATTGTGTCCTTCATTTCTTTTTCATTTATTTCTGATCTAATCTTTATGATTTCTTTCCTTCTGCTAACTGGGGGTCTTTTGTTCTTCTTTTTCTAATTGCTTTAGGTGTAAGGTCAGGTTGTTTATTTGAGATGTTTCTTGTTTCTTGAGGTAGGATTGTATTGCTATAAACTTCCGTCTTAGAACCACTTCTGCTGCATTCCATAGGTTTTGGATCGTCATGTTTTCATTGTGTTTTGTTTCTAGGCATTTTTTGATTTCCTCTTTGATTTCTTCAGTGATCTCTTGGTTATTTAGTAGTGTATTGTGTAGCCTCCATGTGTTTGTATTTTTTACATTTTTTTTCCTGAAATTGATATCTAGTCTCATAGCATTGTGGTTGGAAAAAATACTTGATACGATTTCAGTTTTCTTAAATTTACCAAGGCTTGATTTGTGACCCATGATATGATCTATCCTGGAGAATGTTCCATGAGCACTTGAGAAGAAAGTGTATTCTGTTGTTTTTGCATGGAATGTCCTATAAATTTCAATTAAGTCCATGTTGTTTAATGTATCATTTAAAGCTTGTGTTTCCTTATTTATTATCATTTTGGATGATCTGTCCATTGGTGAAACTGGGGCGTTAAAGTCCCCTACTATGATTGTGTTACTCTTGATTTCCCCTTTTATAGCTGTTAGCATTTGCCCTATGTATTGAGGTGCTCCTATGTTGATATTTACACAGTTGTTATATCTTCGTCTTGGATTGATCCCTTGATCATCATGTAGTGTCATTCTTTGTGTGTTATAATAGTCTATATTTTAAAGTCTATTTTGTCTGATATGAGAATTGCTACTCCAGTTTTCTTTTGATTTCTGTTTGCATGGAATATATTTTTCCATCCCCTCACTTTGTGTCTGTATGTGTCCCTATGTCTGAAGTGGGTCTCTTGTAGACAGAATATGTACAGGTCTTGTTTTTGTATCCCTTCAGCCAGTCTGTGTCTTGTGGTTGGAGCATTTAATCCATTTACATTTAAGTTAATTATCAATATATATGTTCCTATTACCATTTTCTTAATTGTTTTGGGTTTGTTATTGTAGGTCTTTTCCTTCTCTTGTGTTTCCTGCCTAGAGAAGTTCCTTTAGCATTTGTTGTACAGCTGGTTTGGTGGTGCTGAATTCTCTTACCTTTTGCTTTTCTGTAAATATTTTAATTTCTCCATCGAATCTGAATGAGATCCTTGCTGGGTAGAGTAAGCTTGGTTGTAGGTTTTTCCCTTGTGCCTTGGCGTTTTTCTCCTTGGATTTATCCTCTATGGGACTCTCTGCACTTTCTGGACTTGATTGACTATTTCCTTTCCCATATTAGGGAAGCTTTCAACTATAATTTCTTCAAATATTTCCTCGTGTCCTTTCTCTCTCTCTTCTCCTTCTGAGACCCCTATAATGCGAATGTTGCTCTGTTTAATGTTGTTCCAGAGGTCTCTTAGGCTGTTTGCATTTCCTTTCATACTTTTTTCTTTAGTCTGTTCTGCAGCTGTGAATTCCACCATTCTACCTTCCAGGTCACTTATCTGATCTTCTGCCTGAATTATTCTGCTAGGTCTTTCTGGTGGGCAGGACCATGTCCAGTGGTTTGTTTTGGGGTGTCTGTGACCTTATTATGATTTTAGGCAGCCTGTCTGCTAATGGGTGGGGTTATGTTCCTGTCTTGCTAGTTGTTTGGCATAAGGTGTCCAGCACTGTAACTTGCTGTTCGTTGAGTGGAGCTGGTTCTTAGCGTTGAGATGGAGATCTCTGGGAGAGCTTTCGCTATTTGGTATTACATGGAGCTGGGACGTCTCTGGTGGACCAACCTCTCCTCTCCCACCTCAGAGGCACAGGCTGGAGCACCAAGACCCTTTCAGCCACACAGCTCAGAAGAAAAGGGTAAAGAAGAAAGAAAGAAAGAAAAATGAAATAAAATAAAGTTATTAAAATAAAAGAAAATATTACTTAAAATGAAAAAATTTAAAAGCCATAAAAAAGAGAAAGAAAGAAGAGAGCAACCAAACCAACAAACAAATCCACCAGTGATAACAAGTGCTAAAACCTATACTAAACAAAGAAACAAAAAAACGGACTGGTAGAACCCTAGGACAAATGGTAAAAGCAAAGCTATACTGACAAAATCACACAAAGAAGCATACACATACACACTCACGAAAAGAGAAAAGGGAAAAATATCTATCTATCTATATACATTAAAAAAAGGAAGAGAACAACCAAATCAATAAACAGATCTACCAATGATAATAAACTCTTAATAGTAAACTAAGATAAACAAAACCAGAAACAAATTAGATGCAGAAAGCAAACCCCAAGTCTACAGTTGCTCCCAGAGTCCACTGCCTCAAATTTGGGATGATTTATTGTCTATTCAGGTATTCCAGAGATGCAGGGTACATCAAGTTGATTGTGGAGATTTAATCCACTGCTCCTGAGGCTGCTGGGAGAGATTTCCCTTTCTCTTCTTTGTTCGCACAGCTCCTGGGGTTCCGCTTCCGATTTGATCCCACCTCTGCATGTAGGTCACCTGAGGGTGTTTTTTCTTTGCCCAGAGAGGATGGGGTTAAAGTAGCAGCTGATTAGGGAGCTCTTGCTCACTCAGGCCAGGGAGAAGGAGGGGGACGGAATGCAGGGTGAGCCTGCGGTGGCGGAGGCCGGTGTGACGTTGCAACAGCCTGAGGCGCGCCGTCTGTTCTCCTGGGGAAGTTGTCCCTGTATCACGGGACCCTGGCAGTGGCGGGCTGCACAGGCTCTCGGGAGGGGAGGTGTGGATAGTGACCTGTGTTTGCACACAGTCTTCTTGGTGGCTGCAGCAGCAGCCTTAGCATCTCATGCCCGTATCTGGTGTATGCGCTGATAGCCACGGCTCGTGCCCGTCTCTGGAGGTCGTTTAGGCGGTGCTCTGAATCCCCTCTCCTTGCGCACCGTGAAACAATGGTCTCTTCCTCTTAGGCAGGTCCAGACCTTTTCCCGGACTCCCTCCCGGCTAGCTGTGGTGCACTATCCTCCTTCAGGCTGTGTTCACACAGCCAACCCCAGTCCTCTACCTGGGATCCGACCTCCGAAGCCTGAGCCTCAGCTCCCAGCCCCCGCCCGCCCCGGCGGGTGAGCAGACAAGCCTCTCGGGCTGGTGAGTGCTGGTTGACACCGATCCTCTGTGCCGGAGTCTCTCCACTTTGCCCTCTGCAGCCCAGTTGCTGCGCTCTCCTCCGTGGCTCCGAAGAGTCTGCAGCAAGAGAGATTACAGATGATAAGGCGCCATGATAGTACATGAAAATCACTTAGAACCATGCCTTCTGTATTGGAAGAACTTAATATTAGTATTATCAGTATTGCTCAAAATTGTCAGTATCTCAGTAATTGCTGGATTTTCAGACTTTAAATTTTTATGAATGTATACCCATGTACTTAGGTAGCTGCTTCTTTTCCTATTGGTTACTACCCAGATCCATGTAATACTGAAATAGACAGATGTGTGACTTTCTTCTATGCCTGAAACATGCCTGTCACAGCTGTTATAGATGCCCAGCTTTCTTTTTTCTGTGTTAATGAAGTGAAAGGGCTTATATATATTAATTTTTATGTTTCGACAGGTAGAGAAAAAACGTACCTGCTTAAAATATTAAAGTCATCTTGCCATTATTCAGGAATGTTCACTTTTCTATGTTGACCATCAAATGCTTTCCTGTCCCGGCTTGCTCACTAGCAGCAGTGGCTCGGTTAATTGCCTAGTCTAGTTGATACCTTGCTTTTTAACACTTTTATGCTCACTTATGAATACACTGTATGTGTAGAAGAACTGCTGCAAATTTCTTGGCTTTTTGTATAAAAAGCCAATAAAATGAAATTTCCTCAGAGCATCCCTTCAGAGCAGACCAAAGCTGCCATCTGCTTCTGCCTGATTATAGCTGACCACTCTGAATGAATTATGGTACCTAAGAACTATGTGTGTCTCTCTCAGTTTTCCTACATAAATATTAAAGAAATTTATTTGGAAATTGGAATACCATATCTTGTATGAATCTTTTTCTTTTCCTTTTTCTTTTACGTTTTCCATATAAATAGCACTATTTTAAGAAAATTCTAAAGAGACTCATGAAGTATTGCATTAGCGGTTCAAATCTTACCTAACGAAGTAAAATATATCTTGACATCCACTTTATTTATTATTATTTTTTAAATTAATTAATTAATTTTACTTATTTACGTTGGGTCTTCGATGCTGCATGCGGGCTTTCTCTAGTTGCAGTGAGCGAGGGTTACTCTTCGTTGCGGTGTGCGGGTTTCTCATTGTGGTGGCTTCTCTTGTTGCAGAGCACGGGCTCTAGCCGCACGGGCTTCAGTAGTTGTGGCTCGCAGTCTCTAGAGCGCAGGCTCAGTAGTTGTGGCACACGGGCTTAGTTGCTCCACGGCATGTGGGATCTTCCTGGACCAGGGCTTGAACCCATGTCCCCTGCATTGGCAAGTGGATTCTTAACCACTGTGCCACCAGGGAAGCCCTTGACATCCACTTTAAATTTGAGCACAGAGTTGTATTATAGTTTTTCTTGAAAGACTCCATTAAAATAATAGTAAAGGGGTATCAAAGAGTTACAAACCCACAAAAGTGAAAAGAATGAAAAGGAAGCTAACAATAGATGAATATTGTCAACCAATGTATGGTCTATTAGAGTTCTCCAGAGAAACAATCAATAGTATGTATATGTATATATTAAGAGATTATTTTAAGGGATTGGTTTATGTAATTGTGGGGTCTGGCAGATTTGAAATCTATAGAGGAGACCAGCAGGCTGCAAATCAGGCAGGAGTTGATGTTGCCGTTTTGAGGCAGAGTTTCTTCTTTGGGAAATATGTTTTTGTTCTTAAGGCCTACTACTGGTTGGATGAAGTTCACCCATGTTATGGAGGGTAATCTCATTTATTTAAAGTCCGCTGATTTGTAGATGTTAACCACATCTACAAAATACTTTCTCAGCATCACTGAGACTAGTGTTTGATTAAATAACTGGGTATGATAGCCTACCCAGGTTGACCCATAAAACTGACCATTGCATATGTTGACTGATGGAGCAGGGAGGGGAAAATTGTAAATGGAAATGACTATAGCCCAGAGGGCCCTCCCTATACTTAAGAAAGAAAGGAACAAATACACACAGACACACACACACCTGCTCCTATGCCTAAGCACAAAACACTTAGAAGCCAGGAAGCTACTGCCCCATGTCACAATCTGTGGTAGACAGACCCTAAGTGATCTTCAATGATCCCCACTTTCTAGTGTTTACATTTTTGTGTAATCTTCTCCCCCTGAGTGTGGCAGGACCTGTGACTTGTTTCTAACTACTTGACTTTAACAGAGGTTGCAGGATGTCACTCTTGTGGTTATATTACATTATATAAGCCTCTTTTCCAAGAAGACTCACTCTAGATGTTCTCGTTTTGCGACTGGTGAAGTGAGAAACCATGTTGAGGAAGCCTATGAAGTAAAGAATTAGAAGTGATCTCTTGCAGCTGAAGGTGACCTCTAAATGAGTTCTTCCAACAGCCTGAGTGTGCTTGAAAACAAATTCTTTCCCAGTTGAACCACCAGATGAGAACTGTCTATTCACAGATGGCATGATCTTCTATAAGGAAAATATGAAATCTACAAAAAAGCTACTAGAAATAGTGAGTTTAGCAAGGTTGTACAATCTAAGATCAATTTACAGAAATCAATTGTATTTCTAACACTAAATAACAAAAAATTGGAAATTAAAATTTAAAAAATACCATTCAACATTGTATAACAAATATAAAATGCTTAGGGATCAAATCGACTAAGGTTGTGTAAGATCTGTGCATGGGAAACTACAAGACATCACTGAGAGAAATGAAAAGATCTAAACAAATTGGGAGATATACCATGTTTATGAATCAAAAGATGTAAATATTTTAGGTGGCCGTCCTCCTTAAATTAATCTATAGGTTCAGTGCAATCTCAATCAAAATATCAGCACAATTTTTCTATAGAAATTGAAAAGCTGATTCTATTGTAAAATTCACTATGAAAAAGAAAGAGAGCTTCTTCTTGACTCCAAATCTTATTAAAATGTATAATAATCAAGACAGTGTGATATTACATAATGATAGACCAATAGATCAATGAAACTGTATAGAATCTAGAAATAGACTCCTACATATGTGGTCAATTTAAAATTCACTGGTGAAATGATAGGCTTTGCAACACCTGGTGTGGGGAAAATTGGATATACATATGCAAAACAAATGAACCCTGAACTGTATTAAAAAATTAGCACGTAATGAGTTATAGTTCTGAATCTAAAACCATAAACTAGAAAACTTCTAGAAGAAAGCATGCAAAAAAGGAATATTTGCAACATTGAGTTAGGGAAATTTCTTTTAGACATGACACCAATAACACAATCCATAAAAGAAAACATTGGGAATTTAAACTTTATCAAATTTAGGACCTACTGCTCATATAAACACACTGTGGAGGATAAAAAGAGTAGCCACAAAGTGGAACACAATATTTGTAAGTCACCTATCTGGTAAAGGACTTGTACATAGATATATAAAGAACCCTAAGAACATAAAAACTTCCAATAAAAATGGGCAGAAGATTTGAAACAGCACTTCATCAAAAAAAAAGTGTGGCATGGATAAAAGTCCATGAGAAGACACTAAATATCATTAATTATTAGGGCAATGCAAATCAAAACCACAATGAGATAACATTATGAACCTATTCAAATGACTAAAATTAAAAAGACTAACCATATCAAGTATCTTTAGGGATATGGAGCAACTGAAACTCTTATATGCTATTGAGGAGAATGTAGAATGATATACCCACTTTGGAAAAGAGCTTGGCAATTTCTTATAATATTAAACATATACTTACCATATCGCCTAGCATTCAACTCCAAGGTATTTATCCAAGAGAAATGAAAGCATGTAATGACAAAAAATTGTACAAGAATTTTAGCAGCTTTCTTTGTAATAGCCCCATATTAGTTTCCTAGGGCTGCCACAACAAATTACAACAAACTTGGTGGCTAAAAACAACGGAAATGCATTCTCTCGCAGTCCTGGAGGCCAGAAGTCTGAAATCAAGGTGTCAGCAGAGCTACACTTCCTCTAAAGTCTCTAGAGGAGAATCCTTTCTTGCCTCTTCCAGCTTCTGGTGGCTCCTGACATCCCTTGACTTGTAGCTGCATAACTCCGTTCTCTACTTCTATCTTTACATGACCTGCTTCCCTGTATTTCTGTATATCTCAAATATCTTTTCTCTTATGACACCAGTCATTGGATTTAGGATCCACTCTAAATTCAGGAAGATGACATTCCAAAATCCTTAGCTTGATTACATCTGCAAAGACCCTATTTCCAAATAAGGTCACATTCACATGTACCGGGGCTTAGGACCTGAGCATACCTTTCGGGGGGACACAGTTTAATCCACTACAGCCCCAAACTAAAAAAGACAAAAACAAAATTTCTATCAAAATGGAATGGATAAACAAATCATAGGATGTCCTTACAGTGGAATACCACTTAGTTATAAAAAGGAGTGAACTATTCATGCACACCATGATATGGATGAATTTCAAAATAATTATGCTGAATGAAAGAAGCCAGACAGAAGAGAAGGCATACTGTATAATTCAATTTATGTAAAATTTAGAAATTGGGAACTAATCTATAGTGACAGAAATCTGATTATTTCTTGCCTGGGGAGAGGGATGAAGTCAAGTGGGAAGAGGTGAGACAGGAGGTTACAAAGGGACACCAGGAAACTTTCTTGGAGAGAAAGGATACGTTCATTATCTTGATTGTGGTGATAGTTTCACTATATGTATGTGTGTGTGTGTGTGTGTGTGTGTGTGTGTGTGTATAAATATAAATAGAGACATGTATGTCAAAACTTATCCAATTGGATGGATTGTTAATATTTGCTCTGCTTCTGAATGCTTCCTTTGGTTAAGTTCCCCTTTCCCCACGCCATGTGATTGTGAAAAGCCTACCGAATGACGGAACACCCAACTCCTCTGCCAGGTGAGGCTAAATAGAGACCTTTTTAGTGTTTCCGATGCTGGAACAAAGAGGCCACAGGTATGGACCATGACTGCCTGGAACAGAGGTTTGGAGAGTCATCTTTGCCACATGGAGAGAGAGTCTTGGTTTAAACAAAGTGCACAGAAGAAAGCAGGGAAAGGGAAAATAAACAGAGACATTGTTTGAATCCTCAGATCCAGCCATTTCTGAAGCCAGTAATAATCTTGGACTTCCCAAATAAAGGAGCCAGACAATTCCCTTTTTAGATTTAAGATAGTCTTGAGTTTCTATCACCACAACTGAAGAGGAGATTGACTGGCAAAATGCTGAATCCAAATTTGTGTCACTCCAGAACTGAAGCTCAAAGACACGGTGCTACACCACCTCGCTGGATGTCTTAGTGTGCAAGAATCAGTCCAGTGGAAATGTTGCTTTGGAAGGTAATACACAATTAAATGAAGGTATACAAGGGATGACAATAGTGTTTTCTATAGTATAGGAAGATATAGACATCAAATAATTCAAAAATATAAGTCAGAAATCTGCCTGAAGAATGAAGATTAGCTTTCAGGGGCTAATCCCCCCACTCCACCCCGCCTCCCCAGGGGAAAAGTTCATCTTTTTCTTCCATTTCTTCTTTTGTTACTTGTACTTTGAGAGCTCTCTTTGATCTATTTAAACTTTGTTCCTTTCTCCTGATCATTTCACTCAATTTAGGGGGTTGACTTACTGCTGCCATTGCATCTGTGGAGAGACTGTTAAATTGGATTCTTTTTGTTTAATTTGCTCCACCTCTTTAGTTTGTCTCTGAGAGACAAAGGGTGTGGTGACTCAACAAAGAAACAGCACAGGATCTGGAGTTCCAGGTGTGGCTCTGGGATGCGGAGGGTGGTGGCAAAGTTATTCACCCTAAATTGAGACTTCAAGGAAAATGTAACTTTTATTCTCCCTGTGTTACTGATCATTTTGAGATAGCAGGAGATATAAGCTGTGTGTATGTGTGAGGGGAGAGAATTGATTAGTCCGGCCCAGTAATTTTAGGATGATAAACACAGCACATTTTTCTGATTAGATAAATAATTCAAGCCCATTGTAGAAAATCCAAACAGAATATAAAAGTAAAGAAGGAAGGGAAAATCTTGAAATTCTGCCAACCCTAAACATGTTGGTGACCATCCTTTTTCTGATTCAGTAATTTAAACAGTCCCTTTGGGTTGAATGCTGGGTCTTTCAGATCTCCTCCCTTCCCTCCTCTTTCCCAGGATGGCATCTGGGAAAGAGGCTCCCTGTAACTTCCCACCAGCAGAGTGAAAGGCTCTTTATTTCTGGCTCCTCTGGTCTCTATAGCACTATTTTTTGCCCACAGTCTCTGCTGCCATTTGTAGTTTGAAGTTGGAGGCTGATGTAATTCATGGCTACATCTTCCATGGTTTGGTCAGAGCCCTTGCTTTAATTGGTTTCACCTCAGCTCCTGCTGGGACTGTGGACCCCTCTGAGCCTCTGTCATATCCTCTGTTTGGCTCCCTTGCTCCTACTAAACAGGCCTGTGGCAGGCCCACTGATACCCAGCTGAGCTAGTTTCATAGGCCACTTGAGGACAGCAGTAAGTTCTGGGGATCTAATACAGCATGGTGACTATATTTAATAATATTGTATACTTCAAATTTTCTAAGAGAGTAGATCTTAATTAAACATTCTCACTCCCCAACAGAGATAACTATGTGAGGTAATAGACGTGTTAATTAACCAGCTTGTAGCAATCATTTCATAAAAGATATATATGTCAAATCACCATGTATTACACTTTAAATATATACAATTTTATTTGTCAATTATACTTCAGTAAAGTTGGGGAGGGGGATATCTGCTACCTGTCCATGAAGTGAGGGCAGCCCCCAAATGATCTGTTCCAGAATCCAAATGTGAACCAATGCAAAAGCCTGTGGCTCACATCATTCCCCTCAGCTTATCTGTACCAACTTCTACTCTCTTGGACAGAGCCTGGAGCAGGGACATTCTTCTGTTTCACCACTGTCCCCATGCTGTCCTGTAGGGCTAGAAATGATGAGCCTCCCCCTATATCAGCCTGATCCCCCGCCCTCGGGATCCTCCTTGCCCGGGGACTATTCTGGCGGATGAGGTGAGAAGAAAGATGCGTTGGTTTACCAATAAGGGAAATACAGTGCCTGTTACAAGGTACAACAAATGACAGGATGTTTTTGAATCTGAGGATTGCCCCACTGAAAAGAGAATGAAAGGAAATGTATTACTCCTCCCAGATGACGTGACTTTTGTAGTTTTCTTAAAGATTATACAATTTCTCTCTTTCTAGAACGTCTCATCCATTAAACCTGCCCCACTCTCCTCTTAGACAAGGGAAGATGCTCCTACTGTATCTCTAAGACCCTATGGTCATCAAGTATGTTGGCTTGTTTCTTAGCTACCTCGGGGGGGGGGAGTAGGGGGAGTAGCTGGAATTATTCATGATTGACTCCTTTGCACCTAGCCCAGGGCTTGGCACGGTTGCCTCTCCACAAACATTTATTGAAGGGAAGAATGAAAAAATAAATGATAGATAAATGCTATTCTACGTAGCTAAAGTTTATTTTGTTTAAAGACTGAGAAACAAAGAAGATACCCCTCCAAGGTTGTGGATGAGTCTGTGAGTCAGTGTACACACTCCCATGGCTAGACAGCAAGATATTAAAATCCGCCAACGTTTCTTGCTGTCCACTGAGCCGGCTGCTCTGCTTGGCACTGACATCTGTAAACAGGTCATTTGTATTCTTCTGTCACCTGCGTTACTCTGAAGGAACATCCCTCAGGTTCACAGAAATTAGTTATCCCGCAGGCTGGACGGATGATGGATAGGTGGCTTTTTCAGTGGCCCCACTCGGTTTGGAAAATGCCAGATGCCTCTGCTGTTCGCCTGTGCTATTGATGCGCATGATTAGAGAGCCGGGGCACAGTCAGAGCAGGAGCACAGAAGCAGACACTTGCCCCCCAGGAGAGCTGTCTCAAGCGGCCCAGGACTGCCATTGCACTGGACAATCTGTGATGTCCTTTCCACTCCCCACCCTCCCTGGGGAGAAACCGGATGGAGTTGCAGCCTTGGAGCAAGGAGGCTGCCAGCTGGTTTCTTCACTTTTCTCAGCGGGGTCTTTCTCTGCCTAATTGTCCCATTTTCTTTTCCTGTTCCCTTTTAAAAGCCTGGCATTCAAAGCAGAAAGAATTCTGTTTAGGATGCTGCCAACATGAAATCTACCCACTTTTGAATTCCAAAATTCACCTTTTTCTTCTAAATAGAAGCAGGACATTTGTTGGTTTGTGTTCTTCTGATACCACCTTCTTTTTTCTTGATTTGTCAGGCAGAACAACCTGTATTCATTGTTCCATTGATTAAGCTGAGAAGGACATTCAGATTACCCCCTAAAGCCATCTAGCATGTATCTTTGGGCTACTAGACACACCTGCTCAGAGCAGTGGGGGCACAGTGGGGGGACATAGGGGTTTGGCTCGGGATGTCCTCGCACCCTGACTCCTAGAGAGTTCTAGAACATCATGAGTTTTTCATGAAGAAATATTTGGATTTCATCCTCCATTCTTCTGTGCCTTAGACTACTCCCTAGAAGGCAAACTTTAAAGTATTATTTTAAACACTCTAAAGAATGATATTTTATGTGTCATTTAGCGTATTATTGATAGGAACATCAGCAAACATTCTTTTTTTTGGTTGTTGTTACAGAATCCACAATGCCAATGAGAAAGTGGCTTTTTTGGTGCCTCACATTTCTTACAAATACATACTCCCCATTACTTGAACATGTAGCTCATCTTTTTTGACTCAATTCATATTGAATACTGCGTTAGTTTGTTAGAGCTCTCATAACAAAATACCACAAACTGTATGGCTTAAACAAAGAAATTAATTTTCTCATAGTTCTAGAGGCTGAGAAGTCCAAGATCAAGGTTTCAGCAGGTTTGGTTCTTCTGAAGCCTCTCTCCTTGGCTTGTGTACAGCTGCCTTCTTCTGGTGTTCTTATGTGGCCTTTCCTTTGTATATGCAAATCCTTGGTGTTTCTGTGTGTCCAAATTCTCTTTTCTTATCAGGACACATTCAGATTAGATGAGGGCCCGCCCTAATGGTCTCATTTTAACTTAAATACCCCTTTAAAGGCCTAATCGCCAAAAGCAGTCATATTCTGAGGTAAGAGGGTTAGGGCTTCAACATATGAATTCTGAGAGTGAGGGTGGAAGGACACAGTTCAACCCATAACAAACACCTAAGGTTTTTTTCTGAGTGCTCTTTTGTGCCAGCCACTGTGGTAGACACTTATGCTCTTGTTTAATCCTCACCATGATCTTGACTAGTTGTATTGATTGTCTACCTGGTCAGATCCTCTAAGCCAGCCACACCCATCTATAGATTACTCACAGGATTGTCTATGGAAATTTCCTGGCAATGGACTTTGTTTCTGAGCTACACCCCTTACTTCACCCCTCTGGTACTGCAGCCCTAACTTCCATCCATGACCTCAGGTTCCACACACCCAACCCTCCTATATGCTGTGCATTCTGAGGCCTGCAGGTTCTAGTTCCTTTTCTACAGATCCTGGTCCAATAAGACTTGCTTTGCAAATGAGAAAAATGACATACAAGAGGTCAAGTGACTCCCTCAAGGTCATACTCCAGCATGCAACAGAGCCATCATTCTGACCTCTGACTCAAGTCCAGTCCTGCTCTTTTTACCCCATGCAGACCCCAGTCAGTGAGTGGAACCAATTGAAATGACTAGCATCTCTGTTTAGAATCCTCAAGACTTTCATCAGACCTTAAAAAACATACTCTAAATAAGTAGGCGCATTACCCTGTCTATTAAATCAACTAATTTGTCAATTGGTGACCGAATAATTTCTAATTTTTCTGGTGACAAAAATTCCTCACCTCCTTTAAGAAGAAGTGTAAGGGAGGAATTCTTTTTTTATCCTGAGATAGTTATGATTCTGTTGACCCAGTGGTGTCCTTTAAGCCCCTTGGGGTTCAGTCATTGAGGTTTCTGAGGCTTGGTAAAACTCAAAGGTTGTTGTAAGAGTCTCTTATTTCCACAGGTGATTCAGAGGTTTTCTTTCTGAAATGCCACAGCCCTTGCCTTTGATTTGTAATGTTCAAAAAAGATACTCTTGAGTATGTCTGATTATTAAAAGCTGTAGGGCCCTGTGCACCTTGTTTTGTTCACAGCCAAATCGATTTTGAGGTTTTCTTTCAGGATGAATTAGAAGTTTCTCTTGGCTTTGATTTTGATCTCTGCTCTGAGGGTTTCCTGGAAGTTCCTCCTAATTGATGAGGTAATCGGGAGTCAGGTGATGTAAGGTTTTATGACAAGGAAGCCTCCCTCCCTCTTGCTCCTGATTGTCTGTCAGGAAGAAATGTGCCCTGGATTATCTGAAATGGCAAAAGCTGGATGGAAAAAAAAATCCCCTACAGTTTTGTTAAGTACTCACTCATTCTTGGGGGCCCTCACTCCATAAATAGTGTTAAATATGTATGTCCTTTGTTCTTCTTATTTTCTAAAAACAACTTTGTGGAAGCATACTTTACATAAGGTAAAATACACAATTTTAAGGGAAGAGTTTAATGAGTTTCAACAAATGTGTAGACCTGTGTAACCTTCATGAAAGTAAAATTAGGGAGTCCTTCCATTATCTCCCAGATTTCTTCTTGGCCTTTGTAATTAATCTCCATTCCCAGCACTGGCCTCAAGAAACTAATCTGTTCTCTGTAATTATAGTTTTGCCTGTTTTAGAACTTCATGTAAGTAGAATTAAACAGCATGTACTCTTGTGCCTGGTTTCTTTCACTCAGCATTTTTTAAAAAATTTGTGATTCATCCATGATATTATACATAACAAAAGTTTATTGCTTTTTATTATGGAGTAATAGTACATTTTATGTGTGTATATTACCACCATCTTCTTACCCATTTACATGTTAATAAATATTTGAGTTGTTTCCAGTTTGGGGCAATTTTGAATAAAGATTTTTTTTTCAATATTTTATTTATTTAAATTTTTATTTGTGTATTATATATTTTATGCACACACTCAGACTTATTACAGTTGGTACTACAGAAGGCAGTGCAGAAAGCACTCTCTTTTTAATGAATGGAATACATATGTTATATACAAGTCTCTGTTCTCTTTTTTTCTTGGGTTGATACTTAGGAGTGGAATTACTAGGTTGTATGTTAAGAGTAAGTTAACTTTATAAGAAACTGCAAACTATTTTCCAAAGTGATTGCACCATATTACATCCCATCAGCAGTGAATGAGAGTTCCAGTTGTTCCATATCCTTACCAACACTTGGTATTGTCAGTCTTTTTAATTTTAGTGGTTGTGAGTGTCCAGTGTTATCTCTAGTTTTAAATCTTATTTTCCTGATGACTAATGATGTTGAGCATCTTTTCATGTGCTTATTAGTTATTTTTAAGTCATTTGAGCACATTTTCATGTTATTAGTCATTTATGTGCTTATTAGTCATGTGTTTAATAACATCATTAGTCTGCTAAAATATTTTGCCCATTTTTATTAGGTTGGCTTACAATTAAATTGTAAAATTTCTTTATAAATTCTGGATATAAGTCCTTTGTCAGATGTATGCATTGCAAATCTTTTCTCCTAGAGCGTACCTTACCTTTTCTTTTTCTTAATGTTATCTTTCAAACAGCGGAAGTTTTAAATTTTGAGGAAGTCCAGTTTACTAATTTTTCTTTTATGCTTGTGTTTTTTGTGTTCTATCTAAGAAATTTTTGCCTAACCCAAGAGTAGGAAACCGAGGTTCCTGTATTTTTTTCCTAAAAGTTTTAGCCTTTCTTTTAGCAGTATTATAATTTAGCTTTTATGTTTAGGTTAACACCTCAACCTAGTTTTGTATGTGGTGTAAGATAAGGGGTGCAGTTCTTTTTTTACTTTTTAAAATATGGTTGTCCACTTGTACAAACACCATTTGTTGTAAAGACTTTTCTTTCTCAGTTGGCATTTTTAAAAAATCGATTGACTGTGTATGTGTGCCTCTTTCTGGACTTTATTCTGTTACTTTGATTTATATTTCTATCCTTACACCAATATTGTCTTGCTGACTTTTGTATTACAATGTCTTAAAAACCAAGTAGGGTAAATTCTATAACTTTGTTCTTACATTTTAGAATTATTTTGCTTAATCCTTTTGCATTTCTATAAAACTTTAGAATACATTTTTCAATTTCTACACAAAGGTTGCTGGGGTTTTGAATGAGGTTGTGATATACTGAAGATTAATTTGGGGAGAATGGATATCTTAATATTGATATCCATTCCAATTCATAAGCATGGTATATCTCTATGTTTTTCATTATTTTTTTCTCAGCAGTGTTCTGATATTTTATTGTACAGGACTTGCACATAGTTGGTTAAATTTATTCACAACTATTTCATGTTATTGATACTTTTCTGAAATAAGCTTTGATATTTAAAAAGTTTCATTTCCCAGTTTTTTGTTAGTGTTTAGAAATATAATTGATTTATCCTATATCCTAGGACCTTCCTCAATTCACTTACTAGTTTTTGTAACTTGTGGCTTCTTTAGGATTTTCTACATACATGATTACATACCTGCAAATAAAGACAGTTTCTTTTTCCAATCCATATGCTTTTTATTTCTTTTATATACTTATTGTTTTTATCTTATTCCACTTAGTAGGCCCTTCAGAACTATGTTGAATTAAAAGTGGGGAGAGTAGAAGCCTTACTTCATTCCTGATTTTAAGTGGAAAGAGTTTAAGCTTTTCCTCTTAAGTATGAAACTAGTTGTAGGGTTTTTTGACACACACACACACACACACACACACTTCATCAGATTGAGCAGGTTTTCCATTACTAGTTACTGAGAGTTTTTATAATGATGTAAATTCTCTCAGCTTTTGTTTGATAAAATTCTCACCTTTTTGCAATTGTAGAAAATCAGTTTTATTTATTTGTCTTTATTGAGGTAAAACTCACATAACATAAAATTAACCATTTAAAAGTATACAGTTCAGTAGCATTTAGTATAGTCACAATAGTAACAATGTTATCCAACCATCTCCTCTATCTGGTTCCAGAACATTTTCATCTCCCCCAGAGGAGACTCTGTACCTGTTAAGCAGTAACTCCTCATTCCCTATTGCCCTAGCCCCTAGCAACCACTAGTCTGCATCCACAGACTTACCTATTCTGGATATTTCATATAAATGGAATCATATAATATGTGACCTTCTGTATTTGACTTCCACTTAGCATGACATTTTTGAGGCTAATCATGTTGTGGCAAACATCAGTACGTCATTCTTTTTTTATAGCTGAATACTATTCTATTGTATGGATATATCAGAATTTATTTATTCATGCATCCATTGATGGAAATGGGTTGTTTCCACCTTTTGGCTACTGTAAATAGTGCTGCTATGAACATTCATGTCCAAGTATTTGACTGAGTCCCTATTTTCAGCTCTTTTGAATATATACCTATGAGTGAATTGCTGGATCGTATGCTAATACTATGCTTAATCTTTTGAGGAACCACCAAACAGTTTTCCATAGTGCTTGCACCATTTTATATTCCCACTAGGAATGCAGGAGGGTTCTAATTTTTCCACGGCCTTGCTACCTGTTTCCTTTTTGTGGGTATGAAGTGGTATCTCATTGTATTTTTGATATGCACTTAAAATGGCTAAAAAAAGCCACTGGCATTTTGATAGGGATTGCATTGATTAAATCTATAGATTGCTTTGGGGAGTATTGTCATCTTAACAGTATTAATAAGTATTTCAATCCAGATGTCTTTCCATTTACCTAGGTATTCCTTAATTTCTTTCAAAAATGTTTTGTAGTTTTATAAAACTTCTAGTAAAATGTTGAACATAAGTGGTGAAAGTGGGCATGCTTGTCTTATTCCTGATCTTAGGAAGAAAGCTTTCAGTTTTTCATCATTGGGTGTGATGTCACCTATGGGTTTTTCCCAGATGTGTTTTATCAAGTTGAGGAGGTTCCCTTTTATTCTCAGTTTGTTTAGTGTTTTTATCACGTGTCAGTGCTTTTTGTGCATCACTTGAGATGATCATGTGGATTTATCCCCCTTCATTTTATTAATGTGTAACGTATTACATTGATTGATTTTGTATACTGAACCACTCTTGCATTTCTGAGATAAATCCCACATAATTCACCTTCACTTTTGAAGGATATTTTTGTTGAATATAGTATTCTAGATTGGCAGTGTTTTCTTTCAGAAATTGAAAAGTTTATACATTATTTTCTAGCTTCCTTTTTCTGACATGAGGTCTTTACTAATTCCTTTTTCTCTGGTTGTTTTAAATTTTTTGTTATCACTGGCTTTTAGCAGTTTTATTATGATGTGCCTTGATGTAGTTTTTCTTTCATCTGCTTGAGGTTTGTTAATTTTCTTGAATTTGTGAATTTATAATTTCCATTACAAATGGAAAGTTTTTGTCCATCATTTATTCATATGTTTTTCTGTAGCCATTTCCTTCCTCTGGGACCTCAATTACAATATATCAGACTAAGACATTGTCTCAGAAGTCACTAAGAAGCTGTTCTTTTAAAATTATTTTGTCTTTTTTCTCTCTGTGCTTTAGTTTGCACAGTCTCTATTGCTGTTTTCAAGTCACTGATATTTTCAACAGCATTTAATCGTCTCAAACAGCAAGTTACTGCGTTATTCTCTGTTTTCTCTGCCTATGCTTCAGAAAGTGCTTTTCAAGCAGAAATCCTGAGCAATTAAATGCTCACCTTGTTTGATTCCTTTTCTCAGGGATCACAGTCTGACACAGCCTACCGTCTAGTGCTTGGAGGTAATTATTTCATATATTTTGTCCAGTTTTTAAGTTGTTTAACATGGTCAGAACTTTGGGTATTTGTTACTGCATCATGTCCAGAAGCAGAAGTCCCTTGTTTCTTTTCTTCATTTAGTGCCTGAGTGATAGTTAGGCTTCAACTTTTAACTGATTACCTTAATATAGATGTCTCCAAATGGTTACTTGACTCTGAAATTGATTGATAAATCAGAAGATCTGTCTTCCTGACTCTGGAGATTTCAAACAGGAAGTAGAAGGTGTTTGACTAAACAACCGCATTGAATAAATGCAAAGATCCAATTACCAGTCTGAGGGTCTAAGTCTTGAAAATGTAAGATAGGATGAACTTCTCTTACTTGTAGGTTAGTCCTCTTGACAACACATTGACCTCCTTACCACCTACCTGCAGGGAGCAGGTGTTGGCCCCAAGTATTCTAAGAGGCACCACCATTGCCAACAGGAAACCCTCAATAGCCATCATCATATTTCTCCTACTCATATTTCATGTATCTGTTTGTCTAAGGAGCACTATATGTAATTTGATTTACCTATCACTTTGTCTCTCGCTGAATTCTTTCTGGATGAGACATCAAGAACCTGAGCTTCATTAAGTCCTGAAACCAGGTATGTGATCTCATTTGGAAGACTGTGGGTTTTGGCTGGGTTCGAGTCCCAGCTGCATGGGTTTGAGTCCCAGCCACATGAGTTCGAGTCACAATCTGAGTTTTGCCTGGGTTCAAGTGCCAGCTTAATGGGTTCAAGTCCCAATCTGGGTTTAGGCTGGGTTCCAGTCCCGGCATGTGGGTTCAACTCCAAATTTGAGGTGCATGGTTTCACTATCATTTTTTACCTTCCCTCTTTCTGATTCTCAGGTTTTGTGTTCCAGTGTACTCTAAAAACTCCATTCCAGTAATATTCTGACCCTTGCGGAGACCTCCAATAATACTACGTTTTCAGTAAATAATATGACATTAATGTCCTCACTTCTCCTTGTAGCTGTTTAGGATTCAATGTAGGGCACTTTTAATGTCCTTTCCCCTCCCTCCTCTGAATTCCCTCAGCAACACCCAACTCTGGTAGTTCCCCTTACTCCTCACCTGCAGCAAATCAGCTGAAAGAGCCTGGCAAAAACCACACAGCTGTGCTGAATGGACTCACCTTAATTAGGTGAGCTAATTTAATTTAAATTTAAAATAATTTTGTTTAATTTAATTAATTAAATTTTGTTTATTTTACCACAAATTATAAGTGGACAATTAATTTGGCAAAATAGTGCTACTATATATCCTTAGTAAACTTTATCTCCCCCACTTTAAAACAATTAGAAAGGCCCTGTGGGGCCTTCCCAGGTACAAATCCTTTCCATGTCCCCCATTTCTTGTTCATAGGAAACAGGCTTCATTTAGCCTCCTTGACCTTTTCTGAGGTCCTAAGGACAGATTCAAACAGCTGCTTATCAGGGAAGGGAGGGAATGCGATAGGTAACAAGTGGATTTATTTAGAGAGAAACATACTCCACAGACAGATTGTGGGCTGTCTCAGGTGAGAAATGCACCAGGGTATGGGGTTGTCAGTTTTTATAGGGGTGGGTAATTTCGTAGGCTAATGAGTGGGAGGAGTATTCTAGCTATTTTGGGAAGGGGCGGGGTTTCCAGGAATTGGGCCACCACCCACTTTTTGATCCTTATGGTCTGTCTTGGAACTGTCATGGCACCCGTGGGTTTAGCTTGATGTGTTACAGTGAGCATATACTGAAGCTCAAGGTCTAGTGGAAGTTGACTTGTCTGCCATCTTGGACCCATTTCTACTCAGTTTATGTCATGTCCTCAGGCTATGTCATTCTTTCAAAAGTTGTGTCCTGCCCCCTTCCCTCCTATTTCAATAGTTCAGTGCAGTCTTTCAGTCTTTCAGTGCAGTCTGACAGGTATGGCCATCAATTGCATGGCTCAGGTGGGGTTGAGAGCTTAAGAATAATTGGAGCTAAAAACATCAAGAACCTGAGAAGCGTCAAAAGTGGATATTGAAATCACAATAAATTATGTCAGGGCGTATGGTGGACAGTTAGACAGCAAAGCAGTTGCTGAAGCCATTGGTGAGTAGGGAGAATGATTAAGGGACCATATTTGAAGCAAATGGGAGTAATCAAGGATTTTGAAGTCAGTTGACATGTAGTTCAAGGAAGCAGGTGGAGTTTTGTGTTTTGTTTTTTGTTTCCAAGAAGAAAAAAAATTGTTGCCTGAAAACATCTAGACAACAAACATTTATTGTTTGTTCTTGGTCGAATGCTTCCATGAACTAAACATTCTAAATGAAATGCATCTCAGGGAACTCCACTTCACTTCTCCTTGTAGCTGTTTAGGATTCAATGTAGAGCACTTTTAATGTCCTTTCCCCTCCCTCCCTCCTCTGAATTCCCTCAGCAACACCCAACTCTGGTAGTTCCCCTTACTCCTCACCTGCAGCAAATCAGCTGAAAGAGCCTGGCAAAAACCACACAGCTGTGCTGAATGGACTCACCTTAATTAGGTGAGCTAATTTAATTTAAATTTAAAATAATTTTAAGTTTAATTTAATTAATTAAATTTTGTTTATTTTACCACAAATTATAAGTGGACAATTAATTTGGCAAAATAGTGCTACTATATATCCTTAGTAAACTTTATCTCCCCCACTTTAAAACAATTAGAAAGGCCCTGTGGGGCCTTCCCAGGTACAAATCCTTTCCATGTCCCCCATTTCTTGTTCATAGGAAACAGGCTTCATTTAGCCTCCTTGACCTTTTCTGAGGTCCTAAGGACAGATTCAAACAGCTGCTTATCAGGGAAGGGAGGGAATGCGATAGGTAACAAGTGGATTTATTTAGAGAGAAACATACTCCACAGACAGATTGTGGGCTGTCTCAGGTGAGAAATGCACCAGGGTATGGGGTTGTCAGTTTTTATAGGGGTGGGTAATTTCGTAGGCTAATGAGTGGGAGGAGTATTCTAGCTATTTTGGGAAGGGGCGGGGTTTCCAGGAATTGGGCCACCACCCACTTTTTGATCCTTATGGTCTGTCTTGGAACTGTCATGGCACCCGTGGGTTTAGCTTGATGTGTTACAGTGAGCATATACTGAAGCTCAAGGTCTAGTGGAAGTTGACTTGTCTGCCATCTTGGACCCATTTCTACTCAGTTTATGTCATGTCCTCAGGCTATGTCATTCTTTCAAAAGTTGTGTCCTGCCCCCTTCCCTCCTATTTCAATAGTTCAGTGCAGTCTTTCAGTCTTTCAGTGCAGTCTGACAGGTATGGCCATCAATTGCATGGCTCAGGTGGGGTTGAGAGCTTAAGAATAATTGGAGCTAAAAACATCAAGAACCTGAGAAGCGTCAAAAGTGGATGTTGAAATCACAATAAATTATGTCAGGGCGTATGGTGGACAGTTAGACAGTAAAGCAGTTGCTGAAGCCATTGGTGAGTAGGGAGAATGATTAAGGGACCATATTTGAAGCAAATGGGAGTAATCAAGGATTTTGAAGTCAGTTGACATGTAGTTCAAGGAAGCAGGTGGAGTTTTGTGTTTTGTTTTTTGTTTCCAAGAAGAAAAAAAATTGTTGCCTGAAAACATCTAGACAACAAACATTTATTGTTTGTTCTTGGTCGAATGCTTCCATGAACTAAACATTCTAAATGAAATGCATCTCAGGGAACTCCACTTCGCTGTACAGTAGAAACTAACACAACATTGTAAAACAACTATTCCCCAATTTAAAAAAAATAAATAAATGAAATGCATCTCTCTGGGTCCATTTAGAACTTTTACACTGTCTCCTTGTTGATTACATTTTCTTTAGGGTCACAATTCTTTTAACTGTGTCATACAAAGGAGTGCTCTTCTTGTGACCCCAAATAGTTCCTGAAAAGTAGTTAAGAGCTCCCTGTTCTTCATAAAATTCAAACTAAAATTCAAAATAAGGCATATATGGCATAGTCTAGCTGCATATCTTTCTGTTATTTGTAAAGTGTGTGACTGACCTGCTTCGTAAGAATGAATAAGCCATTGCAAATGCAAAACGTTGAAGTAGGGAGAAATAATTTTTTCTTTGGGCTGAAGCTGCATTACTTCTTTAAGTAGTTGGGACACTAACAATCTCCTTAAAGAAGCTCTGTGTTTTTGTTTTTGTTTTTTTTTTTTGCGGTACGCGGGCCTCTCACTGTTGTGGCCTCTCCCGTTGCGGAGCACAGGCTCCGGACGCGCAGGCTCAGCGGCCATGGCTCACG
>NC_041223.1:20380526-20397368 GCF_002837175.3 Physeter macrocephalus | reverse complement strand
GCTCCGCGGCATGTGGGATCCTCCCGGACCGGGGCACGAACCCGTGTCCCCTGCATCGGCAGGCGGAGTCTCAACCACTGCGCCACCAGGGAAGCCCCTTTATATAATTTTTTAATGTCCTTGGTCACCTGACACTAAAGATTGAAAGTGGGGGGTGTGTGTGTGTGTGTGTGTGTGTGTGTGTGTGTGATGGAAGGTTGATATAGTATTTATAGCACATAATAACATTGTATCTTAAAAATAAGATAATTTATAGCACTCAAAAGAGACTACAGAAGCTTTAAGCCAAGGACACTGTGTTTATGTTTGTGATGAAATGCGCTTTTCTCAGGAAAAGGCTGAGTAGGGTGGTACTTCAAAATAACGTCAGGCCCCCAAGCTACTGAAAATACATCCATTCAGGATTCTGTAGGCCCTCAACACTTTGGTCGTGAATTGCATACTTATTCATTTGGAGCCTTCTGCGCTCAAGCTTTTGTTCTCAAGTAATCAAGCCAGCATTGAGTTTCCTACACGTGCTTTCTTCTGTAAATTATCATTTTCGGAAGATTGCCTTTGACAGGCTGATTTAATCTCAGGGAGGGATACCGCAGGAGAGCTGGTTTTGCTGCACCACTTGCCCTATCCCTGCCGCACCTGTGGATTTGCTGGTGTCCTAATTGCATTGCCCATTTCCTTTATGATTCCTTTTCAATCCTGAAAAGATAATAACAATTATACCTTATATTTATGCATTGTTTTATATTTAATAATTTTCCAGGGTTTTTTTCAAATTAAAAAAAAATATTTTTCCCTTCTGTCTTCAAATAAAATCTTACTTAGAAGCTTAAAATAAATAACCAGATTAAATGGCTGAGACGCTCAAGTTAACGCGTGTGTGGTGGAGGGCGTGGGAGGGAAGGTGTTTCTCAGAATAGGAAGATTTCTGCCTCCTAGGGCTGCAAGGGTCAAATTTCAGAACCACTGGCACGTATTATTACCTCAACCCTTCAAACCAGATTTTGCGCAGGCATTTTTAATTCACATTTTCTGGGTAAATGAATTTAAGCAATTTGCCCAAGATCTTGCACCTAGCAATTAACAGAGCCAAGACTGGGGATGATATCTATTCAAAGGAACGCAGTAGTCTTTTCACAAACGTGATGGGCAATTAAAACCTGGCAAAAAATGAAACTTACATATGAAATGAGTTACACTGCATACATTCTAGTTAAAATGATCATACTCATAAATATTTTTCTTCAACTAAAAACTTATCCAATTGGTTAAATAAATGATGGTACAGCCTTTCAATGGACAGTTTTACAGTTGTTAAAAAGAATAAGGCACTCTATATGTACTGACATAAAATAACTTAATTGTTAAATAAAAAAAGCAAGACAGAACATCTGGTATATAGTTTTTAGTGTAAAAATGTATGTAAATATACTTGCATACATTTATATATATGTATATGTTTAGAGTAGAATGGAAGAATGCACCAGAAACTGTTGACACTAGTTCTTTCCAGAGAGAAACAGGGTGATTGGGGATTAGGAGTGGGAGAGAGAATTATTCTTCATCTTATATCCCCAGTACATTTGATTTGTGCCACCTGAATTTAACCACAATTAAAAAGTAATTGTTTTGTATAAAACCTTGGTCCATGACAGTATTTTTTACTAAGGGCCGTTTTCTGACCCTCAACCATATCAGGTTCCCCATGATATGTTCTTATGTCACTGTATATCTTTAATTTATTCATCAATTTGCAGTTATTCAACTGTTTTGTCATTAGTTGATTAATGTCAATCTTTCACAAGACTAAGCTTCAGAAAGTGAGGACCATTTCTGTTTTTGCTCTTTTAAACTATCGGGAAAATTGTCTTAAGACTTGAACATAGGCAAAGAGGTTGCTGGATGTCCTTTTGTTGTCTAGATGGACCCTCCAAAGATTATCTGACTCTGTAAGGGTCTACATCTTCATCTTTCTATTGACTAAGTTATTTTAGAACTCTGTACGTAGAAGTTACAGATGACTGATAGTTATGCAAATGATTCTCATCTATAGCAACGCAAAGAATTTGTCTGATAGCTTATGCCTTATTGAAATGATAATACCTCAGACATTACGTTTTATTGCCATATAGGATATTAACCATTTTTACATCTATTAGTCAATTAATTTCAGCATTCTTGATTCTTATTGTATACATTAATTAATAATAATATACCTAATGAATATATATTTATATTCATTCTTCAAATTCTTCTTTGAACCATTTTTAACATTTTACTACTTCCTATTAAGTCAGAAACTGTGAAGTATCTGAGATATTCCTTTGCTTGCAGAAACACCAGGCTCTGAATAGGATGTTACACCTTTATTATTCACGGCAATAACAGCGTAGCACTGGTTCCTCAAGCCCAACACCTTACTAGGTGATGTGATGAGAGCCAGATGGTTACACCTGCGCATATAGGAGGTTGTACCGCAGGAGAGAAACCCCCAAATTATGAATCTCAGAACTGACATAGGAGCTGGAACACCCGCCCCTCCCCCTTCTAGGGAAAGAGAGATTATTTTTTACTCAGAATGTAAACAAATCCTCTCTGGAAGGAGAGGAAGCTCTCTACCCTGGAAAGTACACGTTCGGTTCCGGGAGAGATAGGAATGATATTATTAATCACTGAACGGGAGCAGATGCCTCTGCCATGAAGGAGGCAAGCAGCTTCATGTGGAATGCCCTTAAATGTGAAGAGCAGATGGTCCTGGCGGGGGAGGAGACATTGCCTATCATCCTAGCGAGTCAGTTTCAGTGCTCCGGAGGCACACCCTGTGTAGGAATACAGAGTAATAGAGGAAGGATTGCCTTCCAACTGTTCCTTCATTAATGAGTTGAGTAAAATCTTTGACATGCATTCATTTTATAATTATACGAAGTAAGAACTTTAGCTTTTTGAAAATTATACTTTAGGAATCCCAGTGTCATTCATAGTACCCACTACATAAAAGATATTCAATAAATATTTATTGAATAAATAAATAATAAATTAATAAAAGGTAAGATTTAATTTCTATTTTCAAAAAATGATTATGGGATTTTAATGATTTGAATAAAATGATAGAAAATGCCCATCTCTTCCTTCCCTTTTCCATTTTTTTACTGGTAGGACTTGTAAAGTAAGCATTATTAATTGAGCTACTTTATTCTAAAAATAAACCTATCCTACTTTGCACTTTAGGGCCTGTGTTCCTTTATTTCTTCTCAAGAGATTAGCCATACACATCCTGTACCAGCTTGCAGTAAAGGAGGGCTTGATGATCATGTGTGATGCTTTGAGAAGGAAAAAGGGTCTAAATAGGCAAGTTCCAAATTCCCTTGATTACAGTTTATATTGATTAGGACTCTGCTTGCAAATAACAGAAAATCAATCCAGACTAAGCAAAAAAGAAAATTTGTTGGAGGGATAATGGACTATGTCATTGAATTTGAGGGCAATGAAGCAGCTGAACCTTAGGAACAATAGATTGCCATGCTGCAGGGAACCCAGAAAGCCCTCTCTCCATCTCTCATTTCTGCCTCTCTCTCTGTGTACATCTGTTTCATTACTCTCTCTCACTGTTTTCTTTTTAGCTGCATGGCCTGGTAGAAAATGGCTGGTACCTCCTGCTCCCAAGTAACAGTTACTTATTGCAGACTGGTAACCCAGTAGAAAACAGATCTCTTGCTCACTCTGGCTAAGGAATTGCTTTCCAATTCCCAGGGAAGAGACTGATTGCCCAGCTGTGTCAGGTACCCAATCAATGAGACCAGAGGATGTGGGTGTGGGATGACATGCTGTAGGAACGTATGAGCTTCTGGAATAACCTTGTGGCTAGTGAAGAAGGAGGTAATTTCTAGAAAAGTAGAGTTAGTGAGGTAATTCAGTAAGTACTCACTAGAGTAACTTTTCAGAACGATTTGTGAATAAAGGAATGCATCAAACCAGCAAACTGGGAAAGCATAAAAGAGGGCAGAGGCACAGTCTGGTAATTAAGAAACAGAATGGAGACTGTGAAGTTGTGGAAAACCAGAATAAATGAGACTCAGAGGGAGAAGGGAGAAGGTGGAAATTTTCCAGTAGGATGATAATGGTGCTTGCATTTTCCTAGAGGGGTTTGGAAGTCTAATGAACAAAGTTATATAAGTGTTTTGTCATCTATTCTGTTAAACTTTCTCTGACAGAAACGTTCTATATCTGCACAGTCCAATTTGGTAGTCTATCAGCCACATATGCTATGGAAAGCTTGGAATGTAGCTAATGTGACTGAGCAACTGAATTTAAAATTTTATGTTTTAATTAATTTAAATTTAAATAGCCATATGTGGCTAGTGGCTACCATATTGGATAGTGCAGCCTCATAGTGGGAGACTGAATATACAAACAGACAACGGCCATACCACAAACAAAAAAATAGAACTCTTAACCCACAACCTGCAGTAAGCTGCCCAGGAAACCAATCCAGGAGGCCAGCCTACTATACCTCAGATTTGTAGGAAGCCAGACTACTACATCTGGTAACAACTAGGAAACCAAACAATCACCCCTAACATTCAGCCTCAAATGGCCAGGACTTGATTAATAACTGACAGCTTCACTAATCTTTGTCCCTGTTTCCAGCTTAGGACCAACCGGAGAAAGCCAAATATATATTCCTAGCTAATTACGTAGGATGCCCGGCTTCTGGTTAGCCTCCTACAGCTTCTTTGTGCCAACAGCCTACAATCAGGGCATACTTGAAGCCTTCCCTTTCTTCCACTATAAAGCTTTCCCACTCTGCTGCCTGCATTTGAGTCTCTGCCAAAGTGTAAGTGATGGTGGCTGACTCCTGTGCTATAGAAACTCTGAATATAGGCTTTCCTTGTTCTCATTTGGGTGGTCTTTATTTCTCCATAGCATTTATTTATGTGTCTTAATTTATTCCTGTATAAACATCAAGAAAAGCTAATGGGTTAGAGATGACCATGCCTTAATTGGCTTGGCATGTGTTCCTTAGTGCTATACTTTCATGGTATTTTAATGGGAAATCACTGTTTCACAGGGATTTATATTTTACAAAATAATTGACAAAAGCCCCAATCATCCTTAGCATATAAGGACATGCATTCAATTGTCTGCTTATGTTTGTTACCTGTGCCCATTTATAAGTGAATAGATTAGGGTTACCAGAGTTAGCAAACAAAAACGTAGGACAGCCAGTTAAATTTGAATTTCGGATAAACAACAAATTAATTTTTTAAAAAATAAATTTATTTATTTATTTATTTATTTTTGGCTGCATTGGGTCTTCGTTGCTGCACGTGGGCTTTCTCTAGTTGCGGCAAGCAGGGGCTACTCTTCATTGTGGTGTGCAGGCTTCTCACTGCGGTGGCTTCTCTTGTTGCGGAGCACAGGCTCTAGGCATGCGGGCTCAGTAGTTGTGGCATGCGGGCTCAGTGGATGTGGCTCGCGGGCTCTAGAGCGCAGGCTCAGTAGTTGTGGTGCACAGGCTCAGTTGCTCTGCAGCATGTGGGATCTTCCTGGACCAGGGCTTGAACCCGTGTGCCCTGCATTGGCAGGTGGATTCTTAACCACTGTGCTACCAGGGAAGTCCAACAAATTTTTTGTGTAAGTATATCCCATGCAATATTGGTTTTGATATGCTAAAATGTGATTCATTGTTTACGTGAAATTCAAAATTAAGTTGGCATCCTGAATTTTATCCAGCAGCCCTGGTATATATGCTTCTCCCAGTATGTAAATATGTTTCTCACACAGCCTCACTCTGACCAGGTTTTTTTTGTTTGTTTGTTTGTTTGTTTGTTTGTTTTGTGGTATGCGGGCCTCCCTCTGTTGTGGCCTCTCCCGTTGCGGAGCACAGGCTCCGGACGCGCAGGCTCAGCGGCCATGGCTCACGGGCCCAGGCCCTCCGCGGCATGTGGGATCCTCCCAGACCGGGGCGCGAACCCGGTTCCCCTGCATCGGCAGGCGGACGCGCAACCCCTGCGCCACCAGGGAAGCCCCCTGACCAGGTTTTATATAGGGCTCAAACTTCAGGAGAAAGGGCACCAGAAATATTTCTAGATATTCTATTTTGTCATGTACCTCTTTCCTTGGATGGAAGGAAGGAGTTAGAATAAAGATAATAGAGGAAAGCAGAGCAGAACAATGGTGATGATCGTATTTTCTCAGGTGGGGCAGGGGTACTAGAATGGACAGAATCCCCAGGAGACCAGCCTTGTGGAACCCATGGCATCTGTGCCCTGGTGATTCAGTGCTGTGCAGGATCAAAGGGAGCGTCTATAGTCTCTCTAATCTTTCCAGGGGCCCAGAGATGCACTTCATCTCACTGAATATGAAGAGGCTTCTATATCTGCCTTGCCTTCCTAATCCTGACTCTGCCAACCTACAGAGGTCACTCATTTATTAACAATTTTAATGAGAACCTACTATGTGCCAGGCAGTGTCCTAGTTTCCAGGAATTTTGCCAAGGATAAGGCAAAAAATATCCCTGCCATTATGGATCTTATGTTCTATTCCAGGAAAAAGGTAATAAATCAGCAACAAATAAATGATTGTATATGTACCTGTTAGTAATAAATGATATGAATACAAATTAAACAGGATAAGTAGAAGGAAGGTGGGCAGAGTGAAGTGCCAGCTCCTCTCCCAAATCATCAAAATAACCTGCTGATAAAGCAAAGATGAGTCAGTTACTACTGTGATTTCAGTGCTGAAAGGAAGAGCACTGCCATGACAGTCTTAGATGTGCCTTGGATAGGGAGGGGAAAGGTGGGATACTGATGAGTTTTGGAAGGTCTAGTTTAAGGCAGGCTTTTCAGTGTCAGTCCAGATTGGGATTGTTGAACACACCAGAGGCTTGGATTTGGAATTTAAGAGGAAACTGTTTGATGAGCCCAGCTAATTTACTTGAATGAAGTCTAGTGTTGTTTGGATAAATGAATATTGAGAAGTTCCTGAAATAAGCAGTAATATTGTCTGAAAATCAGTTTTTCTGGGCAAGAGTTTCCTAGGATGGTGAAGTCCTGTTACTGCAAACAGTGAGCTATATGGTTTTAACAGTTTGAGGGCTGGGGGCTATTTCTGTTAGTTTGGTCAGGGAAGGCCTCCCTAGTTGATGACAGTTGAGTAAGACCTGACTGATATGAAGGGTGAGTCACAGGCAGTTCTGGAAAAGAGCATTCCAGGTAGGAGGAAGAGAAAGGGCCAAGCCCTTGGAATGGGAATAATTTTGAGTGTTCAAGGGCCAGCAAGAGAACCAGGGTGGCTGGGGAGCCTAGTGAGCAAGGGGGAAGTAACTTTGGAGATATAGTCAGGAGCCAGGGTGTTGAGGACCTTCCTAACACTAAGGAAGGGGTTGGATTGAATTCTAAGTGATATGGGAAGCATTAATGGTTTTCAAAAGAGGAATAATCTGATTTATAGGGTTAAAGGACAACTTTGCAGGGAGACCAGTTAGGAGGCTATTGCAGTGGTCCAGGTGAGAGATCGAGTGGCTTGGTCTTCAGTTGTAGCTGTGGAGGTGATGAGATGTCACTGATGTAAAGGTATGTTTTCAAGGTAGATTGACGCAAGAGGGAGGGGATATGGGGATATATGTATACGTATAGCTGATTCACTTTGTTATATGCAGAAACTAACACAACAATGTAAAAAAATTATACTCCAATAAAGATGTTAAAAAAAAAGGTACATTGATTGGATGTGGGATGTGAGAGAAAAAGAGGGATCAAGAATAATTCCTAGTATTTTTGACTTGAACAGTAGATGAAATGTTGTATGCTGTTGCTATAGTCTGAATTGTGTTCCCCCAAAATTCGTATGTTGAAGTCCTTACTCCCAATGTGACTGTATTTGGAGACAGTGCCTTTGGGGTGGTAATTAAAGTTAAATGAGGCCATAAAAGCAGGGACCTAATCTGATAGGACTGGTGTTCACCTGAGATCTCTTTGTGCACCCACAGGGGAAAGGCCATGTGAAGACACAGCAAGGAGGCCACCGTTGGCAAGCTGAGAAGAGAACTCTCTCCAAAACCAGCCCTGCTGGCACCTTGATCATGACTCTGGCCTCCAAAACTGTAAGCATATAAATCTCTGTTGTTTAAGCCTCTCAGTCTGGTATTCTGTTATGGCAGCCTTAACAGGCTAATACACCATATAATGGTATATAGAAAACTGTGGAAGGAGTAGATTTGGTGGGGTGGAAGGGTGGGCTGAAAATCAAGAGTTCTCTTCATGGAGATGTGGAGGTGGTGGTTGGTATATAGTAAAGGATGTTGAGATACAAATGTGGGAGTCAGTAATGTGTGACTCAGAGATTTTGATTTCCCTTTTCTTCCCTAAACATCTGACCACCATCACCACCAGCCTCCCTTCCCGCCTTCTCCAGTACCTACTGCTTTTATGCCATTTCTCATCTTCCTACTGAAAACTACTTTCTGAAAAGGATTAGCTGTGGTATAAAAATCTCTGGACATGGTGTTAAATACACTGCATTCATGTGCCATCTCTAACACTTACCATCTCTAGCCAGGGAGGCTTGGCAACCAATTCACTTAACCTCACCTGGCATCAAGCTCCTCCCCTGAATTAAGAATAAGGATATTTGTCTTACAGGATTACTGTGAAGTAACAATGATGCAGGATAAAAATAAATGTGAAAGCATTTTATAAAGTTAAAATTTCAATTAAAATATATGGATTCATTGGTATTATTCAATTACATTTTAGTGTGGCAAGTTAATTTCCTGTGGGTGATTACATATAACCTGTAGAAAAGAAAAATTTGACCCTTGAAAAACATGTCTGGAATTAATGATGCAAGAGAACTTGTGTCCACTCTTCTTCCCCAAATCTCATCAGATAAATGAGTAACTGATCTACCTACAAATGAAACCAGTTTCATCCTCATTTCTCTATGGAGTGGATCTGTTTCTGTTTACAAACCAGACTGCCTTGTTCTAGAAGGTATACTACAGACTATACCATACAGTTATAAAATCATAGGATGTTAAAGTAAGAGTCCTTAGATATATTTCCAAGGATGGCAAAATTGCAACTTAAATCACTACTCTTCTATCCTTTGACCACGGAAAACATTTCTTATCCATCATAGTGTACTTTTCCCCTAGGCCTTTGTAGAGCTCAAAAATCCTTTTCTTTATGGTAATCATATAACAACTACCACTCAGTTTTAGTGGACAAATTTTATTTGCTATCTGTGATTTTAGTTAAATCCTCTCATTATACAGATGGAGAAACTGAGACCTGAAAATTAATCTGTCTAACAGTGTGCTTAATGTTTTTAGTAGATGCCAAAACTATCTAAGCAGAGCGCTGTATTCCTATATGTGTAAAATAAATGTGCTTATTATGAATGTGTGTGCCATATCCTCAACATCCGCCCACTCCCCCAATATAGATGATTGTTCATTTGAAGTCTTCTTTTCTGATTGAAGATATCCCTAGGGAAGCTGGAGATGTTATTCATTCAACAAATCTTTCTGGACCAACATTCGCAGTATTGAAGCACTGCTTTCTAAGAGATATGACTCTTGCCTTTTGCCTACTTAACTGAGTAAAATAAAAGTAAGACAGGAATTATTAGATTCTTGTAATCCATTGTTAACTTACTGCATTACAACTGAGCTCTTTCATTCTTAAATCTCTTTTAACTTCTGAAAAAGGCAGGCAGAGAGGTTTCTTCTCCTTTGATCTTCTTAAGGGCAGTGATACATTAAGGGATGCTATCATGTCTCAGGCTGCCAAAATTTAACACTAATAACACTGTGTGCTCTCTGAACATAATATCCTTCCTACAGTATCTTCCCTTGACAGGCATAATTACCTGAACCATCCACAGGGACCTCTTGATGAGACTTTCTGTGTTTGTGGACCGTTCTGTTTCATTTAATTAGTTGTCTGCATGAGCAGTACATGAAGAGAGTTGCCTCCTTCCACAAAAAAGGGAATGTCATCCATTTCTAAAGATGGACTAAACTGAAGGTTCCTAAATTAGAAAAATAATCACTTTTGGGGTTTTGAGTAAGCCCTCAATACGTAAGCCCCCATGTTACAGTATTTTTTTGTGCCATCTCACCTCACCTATGAATTTGCAAATCTTTCATCAGATTACTCTTGACACAGGATGTTAAAATGGGACTCTCCCTATCTCAACTTTAGTTGAGGCCGTATACAGTAGAGGCTTCCTTCTAAAGTGAATTCTAAGTCAAGTCACCTTGGTTTAATTTACCCATAAACCACGTTAAAGGTCTAAAAAGTGTTCAGTTATTGGGCCTAAAGAGAATTAGGAGAGGATTTCTTTGGAGAAAGCTACCCTATTGAGTCCACCCCATCAAAAGAGAGAAGTGTGTATTTATAGGAGGAAAGTGCTTCCTAATTCCAAGTCTAATAAGAGGAACTCCAATGAGACCACATTAAGAGCTTGCTATGGAATCTCTCCAGATACAGGGCCCAGATTAGTGAGGCTTGATTCATGCTTGAGAAAGCTAAAGCATCTTGGGGCATGGAAGTGGGCTGCATCTGGAAAAGTACTGCCTCCCTTCCAGCTGCAGATCACAGGGCATAAATTGTAGGGAACAAATGTCATAACCAAACAGGTAATGTCAGCTTGATGTAATTTTAAGAGACCAGCCTAGAGGGACTTCCATTAGGGTAGTATGAAGAAGTTGGTGAATCTTCTGACAAACTGGCAAAATTTTAAAAAGAAAAAGTATTTCAGGACTCTGGACCACAGAGTCCATATTGTGTAGACCACAATTTGAGAAGCATATATTCTTTAAAAAACTGGAGTGCTTTGGGTAAGAACAGCAGGAGTCTAACGCCTTTTTGCTTGGACGGCTCTCAGCCTCTCTCCCACCCCAGCACAACTGGAAAGAAGTATAGTTTTACCAGCTTAGAGCTGGGGGCAAAATTCTGTAGCATTATTGCCAGAGTGGGCAGAATCAGTTTGGGGAAGGAGGCAAAAATCTATAACCCTGTCAACTAAAAGTGAAGAACTTGGTAGGAAATAAATGGAGAAAACTTGTAGTTTTGCTTGCCCAAGTTTGTGGTCCTGGTTAGGGTGAGCAGTGGACTAGCAAGAAATTTAATGAGGTGGTCCTGGAAAAGGGAGAACTCTAAAAAGGCTGAGTAGATAAGCTCTCCATAACCCTTGGCCTACTGGGAAACTACATTTATCCCAGTTTTTTTGCAGCATAAATTATAAATCAAGGGAGACTTGAGAATTTGCTGCAACTTGGAATGTACTTCCTGGTCCTTATACAGATCAATAGGCAGAAGGTCTCAACACAAATTATTGGCTGACCACAAAGCTATGTAGCCACAAGGATGACCCCTAAAAAGACAGACTATAATATAATAATAAGAATAAGAAAACTGAACGGAGACATCTGTTCTGTTCAGTGCACATTGTGGGCAGATAAGCGTTGCAGTTTATGTCCAGGCAAATGAAAGCAACTCTCAGAAAAATAAAACAATTCATAGTTGCTATAATAAGTTATCTAAAATGTCAATTTTTCAACTAAAACTTATGAGACATGCACAGAAATAGGAAAGTATGACACTATACTCAAGGGAGAAACCAATTAATAGAAACTGACTCTGAGTAGGTTCAAGTGTAGGCTTTAGTAGACTAAGTCTTAAAGTAGCTATTATAAATGTGTTCAAAAAAGTAAAGAAAAATATTATGACAATGACTCAACAAATAGGGAAACTTAAGAGAGAATAGACTCTAAGAAAGAACCAAATAAAATTCTTGAATTAAAAATTCCAAAACTGTAATGAGGAATTCTATAGATGGGCTCAAAACAGATTTGAGATGGCAAAAGAAATAATCAGTGAACTTGAAGTTAGAGAAGTCTTAAGAACATAGAGAAAAAAGATAGAAGAAAAATAAGCAGAGTCTCAGAGTCCTGTGGGATAACATCAATGTAGCAATATACATGTAATGGAACTCCCAGAAGGAGAGGAAAGAGGAAAAAGGGCAGAAAAAATGCTTAAGAAAATAATGGCTGAAAAATTCCCAAATTTGATGAAAACATTAATTTACAAATCCAAGAAGCTCAATAGACACCAATTATGATAAAAACAAAAGACTCCCTTCTAGGCCATCATAGTGAAACTGATGAAATCCAAAAACAAAGAGAAAATATTGAAGGCAGCAAGAAAAAAGTGACACATTTACAATAGGGGAATGTCAATACAATGAATGGTTGACTTCTCACCCAAAACAATGGAGTCCAGAAGGCAGTGGAATGATATACTCAAAATGTTGAAAGAAAGAAATAACTCTCCATCATCTTAAAAAAATGGTACAAATGAACCTATTTACAAAACAGAAATAGAGTCCAGGTGTAGAAAACGAAAACTTATGGTTACCAAGGGAGAAAGAGGGGGGGCTAGGAGGGATAAATTGGAGATTGGGATTGACATATACATACTACTATATATAAAATAGATAACTGATAAGAACCCACTGTATAGCACAGAGAACTCTACTCAATACTCTGTAATGACCTATATGGGAATAGAATCTAAAAAAGAGTGAATATACATATATGTATAACTGATTCACTTTGCTGTATACCTGAAACTAACACAACATTGTATATCAACTATATTCCAATAAAAATTAATTTTAAAAAAGCCTCAAATGCGCTTATTCCTGGATCTTGGTGTCCACTCAGGGAGGAAGATGAGAAGAAACAGGTCTCTTATTTCTCATCTTTTTAAAAAAACTTTTCCAGTCTGTCTACATTATCAAGAACCCTCCTGGGTTTCTTCTGTGTCCATCACATCACACCACAAAATCTGCTGGTGCTTCAGCAGTAACAAATCTTTTAGGGTTTCTAGTTTTTAAAGACCCCACAATCCTGGTCTAAGGGGAAAATAATACCCACAGGATTCCAAGAAGAATTGAGAAAATGTGAAATTGGAAAAGGTGAACTCTCAACCTGGAATTTGGCAAGAAAAGTTTGGGTTCAGGAGAGCCCTATGTATTGAGGAATCCAATCTAGAACAAGTTTGAGTGTCCATGTATATGTCTGTGAACTTGTGTTATTTTAATTATTGATGATTATAATTAATTGTACATAGTTTGTGAAAATTTACCATTCCAACTGATTTTGTGTATTAAAAAACTAATAAATTAAGAAAAAAATTACATTTGTAGAAAGCACACAAAAAAAGAAATAACTGTTCATCAAGAGTCTTATATACGGTGAACTTCTCTTTCAAAAGTGAAGATGAAATAAACACATTCCCAGATAAACAAAAACTGGGGGAATTTGTTGCTGGCAGACCTGTCCTGCTAGAAATACTAAAGGAACTCCTTCAGGTTGAAATGAAATAACATCAGACAGTAATTTAAATTCACAGGAAGAAATGAAATAAATATGTGAGTATATATAAGATTGTGTGTGTGTGTGTGTGTGTGTGTGTGTGTGTGTTTATTTATTTATTTATTTATTTATTTATTTATTTCTCCCTCTCTTCTTCTATAAAGATGTTGCCTTGCCAGGTGAGGCATCAAGCAGTAAAAAGCCAGGACAGAAATTCAGAGGGAATCAGAAGTAGTTGGCTGAAGGAGAGGATTATGTCCATGATGATAATTGCTGTCAGGGGGGCCCAGGAGGGACATCTGTGAGGAAGGCACAGACATGACTTGGGAGAAGAATAAGCTTTAAATACTTGCTGGATTCAGAGAGCATGAAGCTTTCTTTAAACAGGCATAGTCAAATAAGATCTTTCCAGACCCCCTTACTCTCCCTCAGCCTGGCTCTGCTTCCATTCTGGCAAGAGTTGAAATAGCTTAGTCAGTGGGGAGAAAGAGAGAAGAAGCCAACCACAAACTTACCTTCCCAAGTGGTGGACAGCTCACCTATAACTAACCCTAATTCAAGGTGAGGAGGGGGATAAGCCTCATCTTTCAATGAGAATTGAATTGTGGATTGATATTGAAATGGATATTTTTGATTACTGGAATGTTTGTGAATTAAAGGATCTGTAGAACTTTTCACTACCTAAGAGAGGCCAGAAGAGTTGAGAGCCTGCTTTTCTAGGAGCAGAGGACATTCTACCCCATGCCCCTACCTGACAGGTTTAAAGGAGAAGTGGAGGCCAAAAGTAACATTCCTTTATGAAGTCATCCCATCCTTCCTGCATGTTAAATATCTAGTACGCTTGCTTGTTCTTTTTTAAAATATAAATTTATTTATTTATTTATTTTTGGCTGCTTTGGGTCTTCGTTGCTGCACGCGGGCTTTCTCTAGTTGTGAAGAGCGGGGGCTACTCTTTGTTGCGGTGTGCGGGCTTCTCATTGCGGTGGCTTCTCGTTGCAGAGCACAGGCTCTAGATGCACGGGCTTCAATAGTTGTGGCACGTGGGCTCAGTAGTTGTGGCTCGCGGGAGCTAGAGCGCAGGCTCAGTAGTTGTGGCGCACGGGCTTAGTTGCTCCGCGGCATGTGGGATCTTCCCGGACCAGGGCTCGAACCCGTGTCCCCTGCATTGGCAGGCGGATTCTTAACCACTGCGCCACCAGGGAAGAATTATGATAAAAACAAAAGACTCCCTTCTAGGCCATCATAGTGAAACTGATGAAATCCAAAAACAAAGAGAAAATATTGAAGGCAGCAAGAAAAAAGTGACACATTTACAATAGGGGAATGTCAATACAATGAATGGTTGACTTCTCACCCAAAACAATGGAGTCCAGAAGGCAGTGGAATGATATACTCAAAATGTTGAAAGAAAGAAATAACTCTCCATCATCTTAAAAAAATGGTACAAATGAACCTATTTACAAAACAGAAATAGAGTCCAGGTGTAGAAAACGAAAACTTATGGTTACCAAGGGAGAAAGAGGGGGGGCTAGGAGGGATAAGTTGGAGATTGGGATTGACATATACATACTACTATATATAAAATAGATAACTGATAAGAACCCACTGTATAGCACAGAGAACTCTACTCAATACTCTGTAATGACCTATATGGGAATAGAATCTAAAAAAGAGTGAATATACATATATGTATAACTGATTCACTTTGCTGTATACCTGAAACTAACACAACATTGTATATCAACTATATTCCAATAAAAATTAATTTTAAAAAAGCCTCAAATGCGCTTATTCCTGGATCTTGGTGTCCACTCAGGGAGGAAGATGAGAAGAAACAGGTCTCTTATTTCTCATCTTTTTAAAAAAACTTTTCCAGTCTGTCTACATTATCAAGAACCCTCCTGGGTTTCTTCTGTGTCCATCACATCACACCACAAAATCTGCTGGTGCTTCAGCAGTAACAAATCTTTTAGGGTTTCTAGTTTTTAAAGACCCCACAATCCTGGTCTAAGGGGAAAATAATACCCACAGGATTCCAAGAAGAATTGAGAAAATGTGAAATTGGAAAAGGTGAACTCTCAACCTGGAATTTGGCAAGAAAAGTTTGGGTTCAGGAGAGCCCTATGTATTGAGGAATCCAATCTAGAACAAGTTTGAGTGTCCATGTATATGTCTGTGAACTTGTGTTATTTTAATTATTGATGATTATAATTAATTGTACATAGTTTGTGAAAATTTACCATTCCAACTGATTTTGTGTATTAAAAAACTAATAAATTAAGAAAAAAATTACATTTGTAGAAAGCACACAAAAAAAGAAATAACTGTTCATCAAGAGTCTTATATACGGTGAACTTCTCTTTCAAAAGTGAAGATGAAATAAACACATTCCCAGATAAACAAAAACTGGGGGAATTTGTTGCTGGCAGACCTGTCCTGCTAGAAATACTAAAGGAACTCCTTCAGGTTGAAATGAAATAACATCAGACAGTAATTTAAATTCACAGGAAGAAATGAAATAAATATGTGAGTATATATAAGATTGTGTGTGTGTGTGTGTGTGTGTGTGTGTGTGTGTTTATTTATTTATTTATTTATTTATTTATTTCTCCCTCTCTTCTTCTATAAAGATGTTGCCTTGCCAGGTGAGGCATCAAGCAGTAAAAAGCCAGGACAGAAATTCAGAGGGAATCAGAAGTAGTTGGCTGAAGGAGAGGATTATGTCCATGATGATAATTGCTGTCAGGGGGGCCCAGGAGGGACATCTGTGAGGAAGGCACAGACATGACTTGGGAGAAGAATAAGCTTTAAATACTTGCTGGATTCAGAGAGCATGAAGCTTTCTTTAAACAGGCATAGTCAAATAAGATCTTTCCAGACCCCCTTACTCTCCCTCAGCCTGGCTCTGCTTCCATTCTGGCAAGAGTTGAAATAGCTTAGTCAGTGGGGAGAAAGAGAGAAGAAGCCAACCACAAACTTACCTTCCCAAGTGGTGGACAGCTCACCTATAACTAACCCTAATTCAAGGTGAGGAGGGGGATAAGCCTCATCTTTCAATGAGAATTGAATTGTGGATTGATATTGAAATGGATATTTTTGATTACTGGAATGTTTGTGAATTAAAGGATCTGTAGAACTTTTCACTACCTAAGAGAGGCCAGAAGAGTTGAGAGCCTGCTTTTCTAGGAGCAGAGGACATTCTACCCCATGCCCCTACCTGACAGGTTTAAAGGAGAAGTGGAGGCCAAAAGTAACATTCCTTTATGAAGTCATCCCATCCTTCCTGCATGTTAAATATCTAGTACGCTTGCTTGTTCTTTTTTAAAATATAAATTTATTTATTTATTTATTTTTGGCTGCTTTGGGTCTTCGTTGCTGCACGCGGGCTTTCTCTAGTTGTGAAGAGCGGGGGCTACTCTTTGTTGCGGTGTGCGGGCTTCTCATTGCGGTGGCTTCTC
>NC_041223.1:20365446-20380197 GCF_002837175.3 Physeter macrocephalus | reverse complement strand
TCGAACCCGTGTCCCCTGCATTGGCAGGCGGATTCTTAACCACTGCACCACCAGGGAAGTCCCTGCTTGCTTATTCTTTACCAGCACTGAGATTTCTAGTCCCTCAGCCCTTTCAGTTTTTTCCTCCCTGTTCACTCTTATGATTTAGCATTCTTATCAATTCCGAACAGACCCCACAATTTGTTGCTTTAACCAAATTCTTCCCCATGTGTTTAATGATTACCTCTGTTTTTCCATCATACAAATCTTGTAATCATTCTAACCTTCAGAGAAAATCACACATCTGAGTTCTTGGTACCAGGATCATTTAATGGTCTCCAGCCTCAGATGGACCATTTACACTACTCATCAAGATTTTTGTCTGCCTCTAGTCAGTTTCCTCTCCCAGTCACCACATGTTTATCACAGATTTAAACTACTCTGTTCAAGCCCCTTTTTCTGCCCTTGCCCTTTTCCCTTCTAGCTGGTAAAGCTGCTGTCTGCATCCCAAAGATAATTGAAGTTGAAGTGGGAGAAACTTCACGCTCACTCACATCTTCACTTCTTCCTCTCCAGCCCTAGGGAAAGAAGCTTCATTTACAGCTGGTCTTAAGCTCATTCATCCTCTCTCATCTCTTCTATATTTACCCCTCTTCTGTATTTTTAAACTTATCCTCCTCACTAGCTTCTCAGCACCTTGGAAACATGCTAAAGTTTTTCTCACTTAGAAATTAACCCCGCTGTCTGCCCCTTGTATTCCTTCTCTTAGAGCCCTATATCAGGGCACCCTTTACAACCAGGCATACTGAAAAGTAGTCTCTGTTTTCTATCTTCACTTTTTCAGAACCCATTCACTCTGCTCCTAGAAATGGGTATTTATATCTTCTGTCTGACAAATATAATGCTATTTTCTCATCTGCCCTGTGAGATTTGGTACTGTTGATGACCCCTTCTCCTGCAGAGCCCTCTCCTCGACTTCTAGGACATCCCTCTCCCATGGTATCGTCCTTCCTCCCTGATGCTTCATTCCTCTGCCCTTTCCTTCTCTATTTCTCAGAGTTCTGGCCTCAGATTCTTATTCTTTTACTTTATACTTTTGTCCTTAAATGATGACATATGATCTCAAAGTTTTAACTGTGTACCCATGATAATCTGGATCCCTGGTTTTAATCTCTGTCTATTCAAGACCTTGGACAACTTCGCTCAGATTTCCATTCCCCAGATACCATAAACTTAACGTATGGAACACTCATTTTATTAACCTTATCACAGCACACATGTCTTGCCTACCATGGTGAATGGCATCACCTGTCATTTTGCTATCCAAACCAGACATCTGAGTTAAATTCTCACCTATTTAATTTACTTCTGTCTACACACACACACACACACACACACACACACACACACACACACACACATAGATATGTATTTTTTTTGGCCACGCTGCATGGGATTTCATTCTCTGACCAGGGATCAAACCTGCGTCCCCTGCATCCCTGCATTGGAAATGCAGAGTCTTAACCACTGGACCACCAGGGAAGTCCCTATCTACAAACATTGAATTGATTTTCAAATCATGTAGATTTTGCCACCGTGATATCTAGCCTATACTTTTCAACCTCTTCTATTAAAGTCTCAATCTAGGCCCTCAAAACTCTCATGGATTATTCCTATACTCTCTTTGTTTCTACAGCTCCACCAGACTAAGTGTTTTAAAACGCACTTTCCTGCTTAACTCTCTTTAATCCTCATAGCTTTCAAGTTAAAACCTAAATTTCTTATCAGGTTTATAAGTCTCTTATGATATAGCCTCTGCCTCCTTCCCAGACACTACCATGTTCCCTTCCTCTCCAGCACAACCCAGCTCTTTTTATCTTCCCTAAATTATTTGTTCTTATTCACATCTACTGTGTGTTTCATGCCACTGTCCTTTTGTGCATGTTCTCCCCACTGCTTCTATGCCTTTTTCCTACTTGCTACTCACCTTTCAAGTCTCTTTTTCTTTTTCTTTCAACTCTCTCTTTTTCTCTAGTAGCATTGATTCCTCCCTTATTTCTGCCCTCACTCTATTCTATAAAAACACCATTGTGTCAGCTTGGGATTCAGTTAGGTTTTCTGAAAGGTTCTTGAGGACAGAAAACCTCATCGTTTTCATTATTGTATACACAACACAGAGCAGAGTGCCTGGAACATAGTTGGCAATCAGTCAGTGTTTCTTCAGTATAATTGACTTAACGATAATAAATTGCCCAGTGTCTAGAGAGCACACTTCTTCCTTTAACCAGCCTTAGTCTCTCCGATTTTGTGTGGGGGTCAGGATTGTCAGCTCACACTTAAATAATCCCTAATATCATCTCTTGAGGAAACTGAGGGAGAAGCAGGCTGTAGGTGGGCTCGTAGATCTTTCTCTGGATCTTTGTGCTGAGACCCTTCAGTGAATCCCAAGGCAGTCAGGTCAAGTGGGAGGGGTTACACCCATGGTAGTTTTTCCTATTTATTTGTCTATTTTTAAAATAAATAAGAATTTTGGAATACATGCCCTAAAATTCTAGTTACTGTTCTCATGTTTGGTACAGTGTCATCATCTAAGGTTCTAAACTAATTGGGAAACATATACTAATGTTTAGTATTATATCTTCATTTTTTCAGAGAAACAAAAGCATGTGAGGTTCAATGACTTATTAAAGGAGATTTCTAAGTTTTTGATGAATTAGAAAGAAATGCTGCTCTTATATCCAGTCCTGGACCCCTTCCTATGTCCTTTTAAGGTAACTAGAAAATGAAATTGGATGTTACGGAAATATTCTTCTCAAATTGCTAGTGTTTTAGATTTAAATTCTTTATTTTTAAATTTAATTTTAATTTTTTTGGCTGCATCGTGTCTTTGTTGCTGTGCGCGGGCTTTCTCTAGTTGTTGTGAGCGGGGGCTACTCTTCGTTGCTGTGTGCGGACTTCTCATTGCGGTGACTTCTCTTGTTGCGGAAGATGGGCTTTAGGAACGTGGGCTTCAGTAGTTGTGGCTCGTGGGCTCTAGAGCGCAGGCTCAGTAGTTGTGGCACATGGGCTTAGTTGCTCCGTGGCATATGGGATCTTGGCAGACCAGGGATCAAACCCGTGTTCCCTGCATTGCCAGGCGGATTCGTATCCACTGCACCACCAGGGAGGTCCCCCCAAATTCTTTTTCTTTTTTTAACTTTATTTACTCTCTAACCATGCAGTCCATCAAAGGATACTGGCTGATCACCTTTTACAGGAGACATGGTGCTGCATTTGAGACTTGCAACCATCTAGAGCTGGTCTTACATCTCACCCTTCTGCCTAGCAGCTGTGTGATCTTGGACCAATTACTAAACCCCCTTAAGTTTCTCAGCAGTAGAGTGCATTTGGAGGGAGTATAAAAAGACATGATTGATTCTCGCCCTAAAGATTCGTTCTTTAACTGGACACATGTGCACTGTAATCCATAGACCAGTGGTGCCACAGCATAAAGAAAGAGTTTCCAGACTTCAGTTCCACATGAAGTAGAGTGCAGGAAAAGGGGATTGGCCAGAATGGTGAGCAAGGCCAAAAGATGTATAACTTGTGGACAAGGATCCATTGATTTTTTTTTTTAAAAATAAACTTGAAGTGTCTTCTTGGCTCAGTGATGGAAGAAGAAATTGCCTTCCTTAATTACATTCTTCCTATCCTCACTTGTTTGCCTCCATTGCCTCTTTCTCTAGTGGCTGTCCTCCTGTAACCCATGCCTTTTATCTGGTGCCTATTTTTCACAAACTATTAGTAGGCTTATTTTCTACCTGCTCCTTCTTTAGAACCTGGAAATCTCATTGGTATCGTTGATAAAGCCATAGCCCAAAGCTCTAGAATTCTGAAGATCTAATTCTGGGACAGAAAATCCTTGGCTGACGCAGGAAAAAACCATTTATTATTATTCTGTTCTATCTTACTGACTCTGTAGATTTGTCATAAGTATAACCTAAAGTAGGGATGTCAGATACTCTGTTTAAGAACAGACAATTCAAGACAGTGTCTGTATTTAATACACATTAATAAAAGAGACTTCTAAAGGTAAAGTCCTTTCCATGTGTTTGTTCCTTTCTTGCTTGTCCCACCATGCTTTCGAAACTGTCAAGACACACATTCTATAACCACAGCACACATGATGCTGATAAGGTACGGCTGCTTAGCAAAGTATTTGAGCTTCCCTTGCATGGAGTGTTCTGTACTGGGCCTTGGCATCTACCCCAAACATCAAGAGGCAAACCAGAAAGACTTAATTCTTGAAGCACATATTTCCCTTTATTTGAAGTACAGTTGGGGTACCAAAGCCCTGTGCTATTTCTTTGCAGCAGCAGGGAAACCAGATCAGTGAAAAAGGCACTGATCCCTCTGTCAGGCCAAGCAGGGGTGAGTCAAGAGGAAATATCACAAAAGGAGCTGATGGCACTCTTCTTCACATTGTAGAGCTGCCTATTGGGAGGCATGCTAAGCAAGCAATGTAAGCTTCTTTCTAACAGCTACTGTCTTCCAGCATTTAAAATGAGCAGGCTGGAATCTTGAGACAATCCTTAGGAGAAAGTGCAGTAATAAAATGTCAACCTTGATGCCAAATGATGCCAAATGTTTTGCCTTCTGAATTATGGCTATGAAAAATTTGTGGGACCCCAGTTGGTAATGGTTTTCAGGAATGTCTCTTCAGTTGCTTAATAACTTCTCATGGGCTTGGTTCATTGCCATTAGAGTTGGTGATGGGAATTTAAAAATATTTTTGGAGATCATTTTGTAAAAGGCATTAATGATGGCGAATTATGACATGGTTATCTCAGGTAAATGGTTTAGAATGATGTGCCATAGGATTCAGGAACATAAAAATAATAGAACAGAAATCATGGGATTTAGGGAAAAACTGGTGAAGAGAGGATTAACTTAGAAGCAAATTGTGAGAAATGGTAGCAAAAATCTTCCAGAATTCAAGGATAAGGTGACCTGATAGGGCCAAGGACAAGCAAAAAAAGCAAATATTGATTGAAGTAGTTCCTGGGAGCTGTGGGACATTTTTCAACTACATTCACTTCTGTGAATGCCATCGCAAATACAAAGGACACTGAGATATGTCTGTGAATCATTCATCAAATGACTTTAAAATGTTCTCTTTAATTAGTGATGACAACCAATTGGCCAGTTTAGGGGCCTCGGTGGACTGGATTAGATTAAGTCCACCAGGGAGGGTGTTCGGTGACCCAGCACATGGGAGAAAGTCCTCCATCTTGTCAGAGCTGCAGTGTGTAAACTCTGTGTCTGAGCTAGATGAGAAAAACACGCTTTGGACTTTTAGAAGAGACTTTTTGAAACTGGGAATGATTAAAGCATTATGTTTTCCAGGAAAATGAAGCATACAGAAAATTGACTCCACAGAGAGCAGAGGCCTTTGTCATACTAAGGAGAAAGAATTGAAAAACAATGTGCCTGGCTCTTCTCGGGAGCCAGAGAATGCACTCTTTTAGGGAGTAGAATAAGGTGCTGGGTTTTCCCAATCTTACATTTTCTCCCAGTATTCCAGACCCCATGTGGAGGATGTCTAGGTCCAAATTAATGGTACCTACATTGTGTCTCTATCCTTTGCCCTGTCTCTGACTTACATGTAGAGCAATAACATCACTGTGGAGCAAGAGAGCTCTGGTGACCCCAAAAGACAGTCAAATTGTGGGAAGCAAATGGCTATACACATACTTGCACTGAAGTCTCACAGCTTCCACAGTCTTTGTGCCTGCCTGTCTGTTTGTATATCCGTCTCTCTCTTTCTCTGTTGCCCTTTGAGGTCAAACCCAATCTCCCCAAACTCTTACTTCCCCAACTGAGAGGGCCAAAGTATCTGTCAGGTGATCACGCTATTGAGTTTGGAATCTTAGATACCCTCTGAAGTGAGCCTTTGACTATGTTATCCAGAATTTGTACATCATCATTGCCTAGGGCTATCAGAAAATTTTTTGTTATTCTATTTTATCTTATTTTGTCTTATTTTATTTTATAATTTTATCTTATTATTTGTTAACATGAGGTAATAGCTACACTGGATTGACAGACATAGAATTACTGAAAAGTAATCAGCCATTTCTCATTACCTTCACAACCATTTCTCTGCGCTATGTCACCATCCATTCTTGCCATGATTATTTCAATTGTTTCTAATTGGTTTTTACCTCTTTCTTTTGCCCCTTTCAGTCTATCCTCCACAAGTGGCCGATTTTAACATAATCCTGATCATGTCACTCCTTTGCTCAAGTACCTGCAATGACTCCTTATTTTATTTTCAGTAATAGCTGAACTGCTTACAATGGCCTCCAAGGTCTGGATAATCTGGCTTCTCACTAAATTTCTCTTCAAATCCTACTGTTCTTCTCTCTGTTCACTCCTCTTCACATGCATTGGCCTTCTCACTGTTCAAACATGTGAAACTCTGATGAAGATCAGTTTGGAAGCTCTGATGTCTCAAAAACCAACGACTCAAATTTCTCTCTTATCTGATAACATAAAAATGTATTAAGTAGGAGGCTAGCTGAATCCTGGAGCAAGAAAAGACTTTAGACTTGGTCTCCTGATGGGCCTTGATAATACAGAGGCAGACTCCTTGAACTCAGAGCTCAGCCAACCTCTGTCTCATCATCCTTATCTCAGGGTCCAAGAGAACACGTAGAACTCATGCTTGGCGAACGACTCTTTTAGGACATTTATGCTTCTGAAGACACAGCACAGCCCTTTGTTCTCAGGTGTTTTGGCAGATGTGCTGGTTGGTTGTAGATGGAATCCAAGATGCTCAAATGTGGCCAATGTAGATTGAGAGCGACACATTTGAGACTGATGATTGTGATTGAGCATGGGGATAGTTACCAAACCTGGAATAGCCTGAGACCGTTTCCTAAACTACTGAATCCAGAATAAAGGGTGAGAGAGGATGCTGGGGGTCCAAGGAAGGAAAAGAATATCATCTCCTTCCTTAGACAGTGTATTAAATAGCCCAACATGATCTTCCCAGATACACTTCGTAATTAATGCTAGAACCAAACACCAATCTCTGAAGTTGGAAGAAATCAGCAACCCTAGATTGGGATATAAACCAAATATCACCTGATTTCCAGGCACAAATATTGAGGCAGAGGAATACAGTCTCTTTGATGATATATTGGCGTCTGATTTTTGACAGAAAGTTATCTACAAGTTGGGCTATGACCTGAGTTACAGAACAGGCCGTTAAAACCTCCAAGGAGAATATTATTATACCATAGTGCTGGTCAATGTCAATGAAGGGCAAGTAATATTTCTGTTCTTATGAGAAACTGAGATGTGGCAGGCTATGAGTCTGTGTGCGGTCATAGAAGAACATGTTTGGAAGTTGTTCCTAACAGTGAGGATGGGTTGCCCTGCGATAAGCACATTTGCCCAATCTATCCTTGTAGGCTGGCATTAGTCCTGCATTTTCTGCCCAGAGAAGAGACTTGTGTGTTCTGTCTACACATTGAGGACAAACCTCAGACTGAACACAGAGCACTTTTTTAAAATATTAAAATCTGGTCATTTAATTCTCCTGCTTAAAACCTTCAAAGCTTCACAGTGCCCCTAAAGTAATGATCAACATTTTAAGAGCCTCCAAGGTCATAAAGAGTCTGACTTATGTTCACTGGTCATTTTCTGCCACCACACTTTGTTCATAGTGCTCCAGGCACAGTGACCTTCTCAATGGTCTTTGAATTGCACAAGCTAGTCATCCCTCTTTCTGGAGTTTCTCTCTCTGAAACACCCCTCCCTGCATACTCATGTGACCAATTTCCACTCCTTCTTCAGATTTCAGCTTAAATGTCACTTTGGGAGTAAACATCTTGCCTGATATCTCCAAAGATAGGGTGCCTGAGATTTTGTTATTATTGTACCTTATACATTTTTTAATAACCATGATTTTAGTTGTAATTATTCAGCTATCTTCCTCTTTATTAGACTGCAGACTCCATGACGTTAGGAGCTGTTTCCACCCCAGACACAGCTGTATTCAATTCCTTGTGCAGGATTTGGCACAAAGTAAGTGGTCAAGAAGTACTTTCTGAAGATTGAATAATTTATAACCATGACCTTAATCATTTTAGCCTCACGCTGGGATTCTTGTATAATGAACCTGCATTGCTGGAAGATTCTTTTAAGACAAATATTTTAAGCTTAACAAAGGAACTTTTTTTTTTTTTGATGTAAAAAGGCAACAGCAGAATTCTAGCGGAAATAATATTGTAAGGAATTCAGTCCTCATGCTTCAGAGAGTAAACCAATCACCATTTCAGGGTAAGTTGAAAGATGTTTCCGTCTTGCCTTATCCATCAGAGTATTGCAGTTGGCAGACTTCTTTATGATTTCACGTTTCTTCCTCTGAATGATCTTGGATGTGGTCTGGTACATTGCTCAGTGACACTACAAAGAGCAGAGCATCAGAATATTCCCAAAGCAGGGCTGTTCTGTGTCCACAATACAGTATGAAAGACAAATGTCTAAGGGGTACCACTTTCTCAAAGAAGGTTTGGGCCTAGTACTCCTGATAGTTGAAGGATACTTGTGGCAGGGTTAATTCGTTTAGGTTCATACCTAGTGCTGTGGTTACCTAGCCTTTTAGAATTCTGAGTAGAAGAGCATCTGTTACTAAATTCAATAAAGACAGAATGTTCCAACTTCAGAAAGAGAAGGTCTCAGAGATGTTCTGCTATCTCACTGGTCATAGATTCAAGGTTCCTTTTAATCAAGAGGGAGAGAACTCTCTTACCATCTTAGAATTCAGGACCTCTACAATATTTAAGAATAGGTCTTGAATGAAGTTTGAATGATGAGACATGATACAGATTATGATATATACTTATAAATATATACATATAAATATACTAATAAAACACTAAACTAAAACACTAATATACATATTAGTGTTTGTTAATGTATTAACATTAGGTGAGCTCTTTCTACTATGAACATGTACATTCTACATATTTAGTACATTTAATACTGTGTAAACACTAATCCTATTTCCCTTAAACATTGGGGGATTTTCCCATGCCTTTATGCCATGAATATTAGTTCTTATTTTCTAGAATTATAGTCACAAATACAAAAACTGTGAAAGACTGGAATAAATTTTTACAAACCCAAGGACATTATCTGAAAATTTCATTTTTTGGACCCTTACTTACTAGTATGATTTAATTTTCTCCTGTATCTTCCCTCTAAAGTTAAATGCCAAAAAAATTCCAACTGAGTAAGTTATCCAATTTGAGGAGTTCTGTTTGTTGGAATACTTGTCATAAATTTAAGAGATGTAGTAATTTCTAAATCTGTAACCATGTCTCCTACAGTATTCCACAGAGATGAAGTTTGCTTGGTCTAAACTTAGATAGGAGACAAAAACCCCCAAACTAAATTCACCTGATTTTTTGATGTCTAGGAATCAAGAGTTTTTACAGAGTTTGAGAGGCAAGTTGAAATAGATGTGTGTGTGTGTGTGTGTATGTGTGTGTGTGTGTTATTCTCTCATCCCAAACAGCTCCCTATGGAAGAATAACTTTTATTTTAGTAATACTTTACTTTTATTGGCTACCTACCCTGATGTAGGAATTGTATTTCTAGGAAGATAAAACTGTTCTATTGTAGCTTGTAACTAGAGCATTGTCAGCAGATGGGAAGTTGCATGAATAAAGATTGAAAAAGAGAAGGGGGACTGACCTTGTTTTTCCTATTTCCCAACTGGCAAAGGAAGATTTGTTTGCAGGTGACATTTGCAAAAATAATGACATGTGTGAAACATGAGCATTCCCTAAGTAAGGAAGCTAACATTGTGGGTCTACTCTAAGCCTGATATTACACACACACGTACTTCATTCAGTCTTTAAAGTAGACTTGTGAGGTAAATGTTATTATCCACATTCATAGATGTTAGGTTGCTAGTCACAGCATACCTAATTAATAGGTGACTCACATCAGATCTCTCACACTCCAAATTTATGATCTTCCTATGGTAATCATCACACATCACATAAAAATAATTAGATTTTGAGTATATTCAGGCATAAAACAGCAAGGGAAAATGTCTGCCTAAATCTTGATTCAGGGTGAAGAAAAAAATATAAACCCCTGCTGAGAATTCATAATCACAAGTCTGCCCATAGATGTGTTTGAAAACCTCAAACCAGAAATTTTATTTAAAGTAGTCTTAGATTTGACCCTTAGGCAAGAATAAATAAGTAAATAAACTTTTTAAAAAAATCACAAAATATACAAAGAAGCAATTCACCATCAGTGAGAACAAGGACAACCAACAGTCAATAGAACAAACATGAAAATTTCAGGTATTGCAATTATCAGACTGAAAATATAAAATAAATGTATTTAACATTATTTAAGATTTAAAATATACTCTTAAAATATCAGCAAATATCAAGAAACTATAAAAATGACTAAAAAGTTTTGTCAAACAACAAATTTCTACAAATTAAAAACATTATAACTGAACTTAAAGAGTTGATGAGTTAATTAGAAGTTTAGAAACAGCTAATGATAGAATCAAGAAAGTAGAATGTGGTTTTGAAGAAATTTTCCATATGTCAACCCAGAGAGAAAACAAAAGCAGTTAATGAATTTGGAACATACAGTGAGAATTTCTATTATGTACCTAATCCCAGAAGGAGATAATAGAGAGGAATAAAGAAGAAGAAATATCTGAAGAGATGATGACTGAGAATTTTAAGAACTGTTAAAAGACCTCAAACCTCAAATCCATAATTACCAGTGGGGCAAATAAAAAGACACATCATAGTGGAGAGTATCAATGATACTCTAGTTCTTAAATACATGGAGAGAGAAAAGATCAATCACCTCATATGAAAACAGACAGAAGGTTAATATCTCAATAGCAACAAAAAAGTTAAAATACAGAGGAATATTATCTTCAATATGCTGAGAATAAAAAAACCAAACCCTGTAAACTTAGAATTCTACCCTCAAAGAAACTACCTTTCAATAACAAGGGAGTAATACAGATGTTTTCAGTCAAGTTGAAAATTGAAAGTATTAATTACAGTAGACTTTCACTGAGGGAATTTCTAAAGGATGTACTTTAGGTAGAAACCAAATAATCCCAGATGGGAGGTCTGACCCTATACATGAAAGTAGTAAATATAGGGTGAATCTAACAAACTCTGACTTCAAAAAACAATGTTAATAACTTCTAATTGGGGTTATAAAATAAGATGAAACTAAAATGTTGGACAGAAACAACATATAAATTGGGAAGAGATGACTAGAGTTCAAGTGTTCAAAGAACCTGGTGTTCTCCAGGAAACTGGAAAACCTTGACCTTAAAAGTAGTGAGTAGGCATGTTAAAAAACCTAGCGTATAGAGAGTATACTTTGCAAACTAGTAGAGAGAATAAAAAGGAGTGAGAAAATGAAAAAAAAAAAGATTTGAAAGAAATGTAAGGAGGAAAAAAGAGAGAAAGAAACAGAAAGAGTGAGACAAGTCGGACTGAATTGTGTCTTCCACCTCTTCAAATTCTTATGTTGCAGCCCTAACCCGCAGTACCTCAGAACAGCGGTCCCCACCATTTTTGGCACCAGGGACTGGTTTCAGGGAAGACAATTTTTCCATGGACTGGTGGGGGAGATGGTTTCAGGATGATTCAAGCACATTACATTTATTGTGCACTTTATTTCTATTATTATTACGTTGTAATATATAATGAAATAATTATACAACTCACCATAATGCAGAATCAGGGGGAGCCCTGAGCTTGTTTTCCTGAAACTAGATGGTCCCATCTGGGGGTGACAGGAGACAGTGACACCCAAAGTGTGTTGCTTATGTCCAGTCTACTCCATAATCTCGTTTTGGTTGCTGTCACTGCAGAAAACCCTGCTTCACAAAGATAGGATGTTGGAAATGGAAGCAGGTTTTTCAGTGCTTTTGTGGCAATCTCAGGATATTCTGCCTTGTCTTTAATCCAGAATGTATGGAGATTTGAAGTTGTCTCAAACATACTTTTAAGGCCACCGTCATTTGTGATCTCAAGCAGTTGATCTCTTCTAGCGCAAAGTCGATTCACCTGGCTTATTCACAAATGGGTCTCGGATCCTTTCCTTCCCAGTTTGGGGGTATTTTATGGTTGGGAAGTAATGCTCAAACTCTTTTGAAAGCTGAGATAGGTGATCATGCGCCAGCTGGGAGAAAGAGGGTCCTGGCTCAGTCTCTTTCAAAATCTCTGCTAATGTTTGAAACAGGTCAAAAATCCCAGTGTTCACTCGTCACCCCCCCAATTCCAGTTTGGCTTTGAATGCAGCCATTTTATCTACTGACTTGAACACAATTGTAATTCTCCCCTGAAGTGACAGATTGAGTTCGTTGAGCAGGTTGAATATGTCACACAAGTAAGCAGGTTTTGCAACCCATCTGTTTCACTGAAATGTGCTGCCAGTGGTGACTGTTCTTCTAAAAGAAATCTCTGGAGCAGCTCTTGTAACTCAAAAACTGGCCATTGATCTACCTTTAGACAGCCATCTCACTTCTGTGTATAAGAGAAGATGTGTGTGCTCTGCATCCATCTCCTCACAGATCTGCAGGAACAGATGTGAGTTAAGGGCATGTACTTTAATGTGGTTGATAATTTTAATCACATCCTGCAAAACGTTGTTAAGTTCAGGTGACATTTTTCGGCTAGCCAACATTTCTCTATGGATGACATAGTGTGTAGACTCACGTTCAGAAACGACCTCTTTGACCCGAGTAGTGAAACCAGAAAGCTGTCCAGTCATGGCAGCCACTCTGTGCATATACCGACACGAAATGACCGATTCAGTTTTCCTTGTATGTAGTCATTCAAAGACTTGAATGGTTCTGCAGCTGTGGTGTTGGTTGGCAACAAAAGTGCACGTAGCGTATCCTCACGCGCATCCTCCTGAAAACTATATCGCACAAAAACAAACACTGTTGCCTTGTTGTCAACATCGGTGGACTCGTCAACCTGGATTGCGTACCACGGTGACTCATTAATGCACTCTAACGGTTGTGCCTCAGTATCCTCTGCCATTTCGTTAGTTTGTCTAGTTATGGTGCTAGCCAAAAGAGGAACATGTGCCACCTTTTGAACTGTAGCCTCTCCTAAAAGTTCATGACAGATGTCCTTAGTAGCAGGCAGGATCAGCTCTTCACCCATAGTAAAGGGCTTCTTAGCTTTAGCAATGCAGTTAGCCGCTAAGAATGATGCTCTCAGTACAGACCCATTTGATGAAGTGGTGGCCTTCAATAATTGCTTCTGTTCTTCGTGTTCACGTTTTTTTCTTTTGAAAAACTCCAAAGGCTTGTCTTTTAATGCAGGGTGCTTTGTCTCCATGTGGCAAAGCAGTTTTGAAGGTTTCATGGCTTCATTGGATAGCCGGTCGCCACATATTATACAAAGTGGGCTTGGAGAATGTGAATCACCTGTTGCAATGAACCCATAATTTAAGGAGCACTCTTGGTATTTTTTTAAATAGATCTTTATGGGAGTATAATTGCTTCACAATACTGTGTTAGTGTCTGTTGTATAACAAAGTGAATCAGCCATATGCATACATATATCCCCATATCCCCTCCCTCTTGAGCCTCCCTCCCACCTTCCTTATCGTCTGTTGTATAACAAAGTGAATGAGCCATATGCATACATATATCCCCATATCCCCTCCCTCTTGCATCTCCCTCCCACCCTCCCTGTCCCACCCCTCTAGGTGGTCACAAAGCACCGAGCTGATCTCCCTGTGCTATGCGGCTGCTTCCCACTAGCTAATTATTTTACATTTGGTAGTGTATACATGTCGATGCTACTGTCACTTCGCCCCAGCTTCCCCCTCCACCACCCCCCGTGTTCTCAAGTCCATTCTCTATGTCTACGTCTTTATTCCTGCCACTAGGTTCATCAGTAACATTTTTTTTTCTTTTTTCTTTTTTTTAGATTCCATATATGTGTGTTAGCATACGGTATTTGTTTTTCTCTTTCTGACTTACTTCACTCTGTATGACAGACTCTAGGTCCATCCACCTCAGTACAAATAACTCAGTTTCGTTTCTTTTTATGGCTGAGTAATATTCTATTGTATATATGTGCTACATCTTCTTTATCCATTCATCTGTTGATGGACATTTAGGTTGGTTCCATGTCTTGGCTATTGTAAATAGTGCTGCAATGAACATTGTGGTACATGCTTCCTTTTGAATTATGGTTTTCTCAGGGTATATGCCCAGTAGTGGGTTTGCTGGTCATATGGTAGTTCTATTTTTAGTTTTTTAAGGAACCTCCATACTATTCTCCATAATGGTTGTATCAATTTACATTTACAGTATTTTTTTTGTTGGCAGTCTTAGAGTCTTCTGCTGTCTCATCATTGGGTCTTTCCCCCTTTTCAAAGAAGCTCTCCAGCGACATTTGTTTTTTACTCATTTTGGCTAGGGTTAGCTTGTGGGCTTACCAAAACTGTGACTGAGACAAGTGCGCAGTGCAGGAAAGAGGTGCGGACAGAAGTGGTAAATAAAATAATGGGTGGGCCATGTGCAGACTAAAATAAGTGTCAGATTCTAACTTAAAGCCTGCCACCAGATGCAGCTGTACAATTGAAGTATATCAACTTACTTGCCACTATAAAGTCTGCCACCAGGTGCAGCTTGATTGTCACTTGCCACTTACTGATAGGGTTTTTTTTTTTTTTTTTTTTTTTTTTTTTTTT
>NC_041223.1:20342295-20365290 GCF_002837175.3 Physeter macrocephalus | reverse complement strand
ATATTACGGTCTCTGCGCTGTCAAACCTCTCTGCTAACGATGATCTGTATCTGCAGCCGCTCCCCAGCGCTGGCATCACCGCCTCAGCTCCACCGCAGATCATCAGGCATTAGCTTCTCACAAGGAGCGCGCAGCCTAGATCCCTCGCATGCGCGGGTCACGGCAGGGTTTGCGCTCATTTGAGAATCTAATGCCGCCCCTGATCTGACAGGAGGAGGGCTCAGGTGGTAATGTGAGCGATGGGGAGCGGCTGTAAATACCGATGAAGCTTTGCTCACTCACCCACCCACCTGTCACCTTCTGCTGTGCAGCCCAGTCCCTAACAGGCCACAGACCAGTACCAGTCCGTGGCCTGAGAGTTGGGCACTCCTGCCTCAGAATGTGACTATATTTGGAGAACAGGGCCATTAAAGAGCGGATTAAGTTAAATAGTTAAAATGGATTAGGGTGCCCCCAATCCAATCGGACTGGTGTCCTTATAAAAAGAGACTAGGATACAGAGGGATACCAGGGGCATGAGGGCACAGAGGGACAACTGTGTAAAGAAGCAGCATGAGGGCAGCCATTTGTAAACCAAAGAGAGAGGCTTCAGAAGAAACCAAGCCTGCTGACATCTTGATCTTGGACCTATAGCCTCTAGAACTGTAATAAAATAAGTTTCAGTTGTTTAAGCCACCAGCGCGTGGTATTTTATTATGGCCATCCTAGCAAACTAATACACACAGTCACCCGAGGACATTTGCACTTGTTGATCTCTCTGCCCATAATACTCTTTCCACAAATACACACAGGTCTCATTTTCTTACTAATTTCACATAGGTCTTTACACAAGTATGATCTTCTCAGTGAGGTCTTCCCTGGTACCCTGCATAGAAGTGTAACCTGCCACTTCCTACACTTGCTTCCCCCTTCCCTGCTTTATGCTCTTCATAGCACTTCTCACCATCTACCACTTCTCTATCTTATTTTATTATTCTCTGTGTCCCATCACTAGAATGTAAACTCCGTGAGGGTAAGGTTTTTGTCTGTTTCGTTCATTGCTTTATTCTCAGAGCCAGAATAGTGCTGATCACAAGGTAGGCACACAATAAATATTTATCAAATACATTTTAACAAACGACTCTCATAAATCCACAAATTAAGCGTTTGAATTACTGTCGTCAAAGGAGAGGACAAGCATTTCCTACAGAGGGAATCAAGCTCTCTGGCAAGGGGACCTTGCAGAAGGCTTGCTGAGGTGAGTGGGCTTATAGCCAGGCAAGGACAGGGCTTATCTGTAACCTCACCCAGAAAGCAAAGCAAGCTTGCCGTTTCAGAACGTCTCTAGAATTTCAAAATTACAGTAATTCTGGCAATTAGGAAAAAAATTTGGTTTTCTTTATTCAGGGGTGGTATTAGTGAATGCAAATTTTTCTCTTTTAATGGGCAGTTTCTTTTTCTTCCATATTTTTTTAGAAAGTAGAAATTCCATTATTTAGTGCAGAGAATAGAAATTCAATAACAGCCTGCACCGTGAGGGATAAAAGTACTCTGCCTCTGTGTGTGTGTGTGTGTGTGTGTGTGTGTGTGTGTGTGTGTGTATGGGTGTATGTATGTTTGGTTGGACTCAGCTGGATTTTAAGGTTGTGCTGAGAGAGAGCAGGCTTTATTTACTCTCTTGGCTCTACTAATTTTCATTTCGCTCTATAATAAATGGATTTATTGTCCTTGGGCGGTCTCCACTGATTTGAATTTAAAGACATACTTCTTTTCATTTTGCATTCATGCATGACACAGGAATTCAGTTGTGCATAAAACATATTACTTTGAAAAATCAAAATGTTTTCGGATTTGACTTATGCCAGTAAGGTGAAATGTGGCCATGGGTCGTTTGAACATATTTCATCTCATGAAAATTGAGAATAGTTATGGATCTGGACTTTGGAGTTGGTCAGAGTTGGCTTGAATCCTGTGTGACCACTTCCAAACTACTGTGGTCAAACCATGTCACCTCTTTTTGTCTCATTGTTCTGAATTTCTGAAATTTGTAATTCAGAAATTTATCAAATCAGGATTCCTCATGAAATCTAGAAGGTCACACTTCAGGGGAATTGAATTGGGAAGAGTCCTTATCACTGTAGAGACAAAGGAAGTTTCTTTCTGGCAGCTTTGATCACAGAAGTTTACCAAATAAACCCATTATTCCCTAAAATGTTTCTATTTTATGTTTCCCTTTATTAGGTTAGTTGCATAGAATTTCAAGGTCAGAAAAATGAATTAGGGACAAAACAGTTACCTGGTAGCTTATTTGCCTTAATTTGATAAGTGTGGGCCAGGGAGTCATGGGCAGTGTAGTACCCCTCTGAGACATAGTTAAGAGTGGCCCTTGCTTGGGGAGCCATCCTTTAGAGGTCCTGCTCTGGCCCTACTCTGGTTAAGCCCCTCCCCATCAGGTGAGGAGTTTGGGAGGCCAAGAGGATGTGCCTGCCTAGAGCCCCTGCCCTCCTTTCTATACTACACGTGAAATCCCTAGGATCCCCAAATTCTCTGCTCAAACGGCCTAGAGCCAAGCCCTCATGTCTGTCCATTTTAACCAGCCCACTGACAGCGTGTATACCTCTAGGGCCCAGGCATGGCCAAGGAGCAGTGGTTTGGGGGATCGGGGATGGGGTGAGGGAGCTGCATATATGGATTAGTGGGGTCTACGTGTGTGCACCAGACCCCTCATCATGCAGGATAGAGCCTGGGATGAGAAGCAAAGAGGAAACAGGCTGTAAGCTGGGGGCCTGGGCAGGGAGGGGCTGGCTCTCCCAGTGCTGCCACATTCTGGAACTCCAAGGAATCCAGGAATTCTAAATTCAAATTTAGCTTCCCAGGTCTTTTTTTTTTTTTTTTTTTTGCGGTACGTGGCCTTCCTCTGTTGTGGCCTCTCCCGTTGCGGAGCACAGGCTCCGGACGCGCAGGCTCAGCGGCCATGGCTCACGGGCCCAGCCGCTCCGCGGCATGTGGGATCCTCCCAGGCCGGGGCGTGAACCCGGTTCGCCTGCATCGGCAGGCGGACGCGCAACCACTGCGCCACCAGGGAAGCCCCACTTCCCAGGTCTTTTAAAGGTATGTCATCAAACATATTTCATTTAGCTGCTTTTTTCCCTTTATTTATAGAACTTTTGTGCTATGATATTACGCTGTGTTATGTATGTGGAATTCCATTTGTACTCTCGCTCTGGACCCCACAGATGTTAGTTGCAGGCTGCAGCGCAGGACATGTTACAGAGAGTCACAGATTATAGAATGTCAGAGCGTCGTTGTCAAGATCAGTATTGTGCAATCATCTCATTTTACAGAGGAGGAAAATTACACCCTTTAGAGACTAAAATTTAGACAAGAATTTAACAGCGTTTTGGATTCTTGGATAAAAGAGGACACAGGTTCTATAATATAGGAGATATGATGGCTAAGAATGACTTCAACTGTGTTAATTATTGTGTTTGAAATTCAGAAGATACTGGTGTTTTATTTTGTGTTTTGTGCACTTAAAAAAGTGTTTGGTTACCTTTTCCTGACAGACGGTGGTTGGAGGTACTGGTGAACTAGAGTTCAGCCTCACATTCCTTAAGGGAGCCAGTGCCCACTTCTGGGAGGTTCTGGTGTAAGCCCTCCAGTGGGAAGCAGACCTAAGTGTATCCTTATACTCAGGTGAACATACTCTGCTCTACCCAGTGCCCTCATCCTGGCCACTACTGAATGCACCAGGAGCATATGCCCAACTCAGGCGAGCCCGTTTGACTTGCCAGACACCTGTTAAGTGGCTGATAGGACTCTCTTGCCTGACAGAGATATTAGTGACTAATTTGACCCTCTCTGAGGAAATCTGAACGTAAAATACAGAGAGAGAACTGGGAGTGGGTATTGGGGGCAGAAGTGTCACACAGAGAGAAAGCAGCATGGGGACGTCATAAACAAGCAGAAGCTGGTAAGGCAGGAGCAGTAAAGTCAAGGAAAGAAGCAATAGCTGCAGGTTCAGGGAGGAAAGTTGAGTCATATTAGTGGTGAAGACGGGTGAAAACAAATAGATCCATAGCTGAGGTGGGGTTAGGTGGGGGGGAAAACAAAATAACTTGGTCTTTAGCACGACTCAGATTCTCCGTGACTTACCAGTTCATAATATTCCAAACTTCATGAGGCCTGCCTGACTGAGATTGATTTTCCTTCCCAAGAATTCTTACCATTTAGCTTTCCCTGAAGCATAGAAACATAACACTGATGAATGATAACATTTACTGAGCTCCCACTTTTTGCCCAAACTGTTTTAAAAGTTTTTCAAGGTTTTTCTCTTTAATCCACAAAACAATTCTTTGAAGTGATACTTTCGTTAACCCCATTTTAAAAATGAGAAAAGCGAGGCAAGAAAGGTTAAATAGCTCGCCCATCGTCACACAGTGAGTAGGAACAGAACGTGGAATTCAAATGTCGGTGGCCTGATTTAAAGCCCAAACTCTAACCGACCATACAGGACCGCTCTGCATGGTTGAGATTTGTTTTCTTTATTCTCATGTTTATGAATATTTTGCTGCTCACTCCCCACACACCATATTCTGGACAAAGTTTCTGTTTCTTGAACCCAGAGTTCCTAATTATGTAATCTAGTTCTTGGCAACAGCAGACCTGCCAGTGTCAATCACTAGGCAACCAATTTTAATTCCCTTTTCATAGGCATGGGTGTTAGCTGACCCTGCTGTCCACATAAGCAGGCCGGCTCCTTGGAATACGTGCTTCTCTCTGACCTGTTCCTAAGAAAAGTGATCCTCTGTCCTAACACAGCCTGTGCTAAGCTCAGCTGAATTGCTGCGGCTCCTCCCCAAGACTGAGGTCTCCTGAGAGTACAAATTGTTCATTTATTTTTTTGTCTCTGGTACTTCTCACGCTGTCTGGGACAAAGTAGATGCTCCAAAACAGCTCAGTAAATGAACATAGTTCCTTCTTATTTATGCTCTGGGCTTCAGATGTCTGTCCTAGTCTATCTTGGGAAGAAGCCAACTGGTTAATAAAGAATATATACCTAAAAAAAAAAGAAAGAAAAGAAAAAGAATATACACCTAATCCAGGTGGCTTTCAACTCAGAATCATAATATGTAGGCATTAAAAAAGATTACTTTAGAATTAGAGACGGAAAGTCAAACCAGTAACTTTGTAGCAAGATGTGTGTGATTGAGTGACTAGTACATAATTGAAAATAATATCTTTGTGTAGCACTTTATGGAGTGAAAAACATTTTCACTTAAATGGTCTCATTTGATACTCACAGTGTACCTTCAAAGATTTATTATTCTGGTCTTGAAGACTGCTGCTTACTAAACTGTGGCAGGCAGCCACGTGGGCCAGTCGTACCTTCTCTGCTGCTGCAGTTCCGTGGGACTCTCCACTCTGTAGGTCACTGGTGGCCCTGCTTAGAAAACGCCAGGATTGGGGTGGGTTGGGGTGGGGATGGAGGAGTTCCTCCTCAGTTCCATCTGTGATCAAGCCTTTGCAAACGAGGGGGCAGGTGGTCATTTCCCCCTGGGCATCACCCTCCTTCTCGCCACCATCCTGCCAGTCTTCTCCAACCCATCACACACCCAGCTCTCATGGAGGTTGAAAATTTCTAATGGCTCAGGTTTCAGAGGAGAATGTATCTCTGTCTAAGGACTTGGCCTTCAAAAGAAGGGTGAACCATGCAAAACTCTCTCTTTCCTGATCTCTTTCATCTCTGTTGCCTCCCCCGTCAGTCTTTTCTCCAGTCTCCTACACCTTTCCTTGAGAATCTCCATTACTTTCCACCACCCTTTCTACCTTCCTAAACCTTAGCCCAATTATTAATTCAAGAGGCTCTTGTCTGCACAGTCATGAATTATTCAGAGGCGAGACTGTGGGCCGTGGTCCTGCCAGTGCTGATGGAGATAGGAACTTCAGATCACTTCAGTCTCCTCACCAGAGATGAACCAAGTAAATTTCCTCACAAGTTTACCTGGGATGCTGGCACATGTTATCACAGTCCAAATTACTTTCTCTGCGATAATACAGTCAAATATCTGAGGCAGAAAAAATAGTCCCCCTGCCTCTTGAGAACAATAAACTCTGGCATTATTGTGAGGGCCTTTGACTCTTTCCTGGACTTGGATCAAGTTACCAGAGCATCTGCCAGGTACAAACCTGTTTCGTTTTGCCATCAAGAAAGATGACCCGCCTCTGATTAACTTTCTAAAGTTTCAAATTTTTTCTTCTTCCACACCAAACCCAGTCCCTCTTGCCCAAGGGACTGGGGTCAGTTGATTCTACCACAGTGCTAAGAAAATGGAACCTTAGAGAAATTAAGTGAATTACCAAGCAATGGCAGATGTAGGCCCTACAGTGTCTCACTCATAAATATTAATTATGTACTCTGTAAGAGATTTACTGGCGGCTCTGAGGAAACTTCTGGTGGTAAATTATTGAATCTATTTGTTGATCTCATTTTCTACATTTCCTTTCCAGCGCCCTCTTAAAAAAAAGTGTTAAATATATTCAAAACTCTTGATTTAGAATGATCAAGAGGTAAAGTTTTGTCTCTTAAATTGGCAAAGTGGAAATTTCTGAAGATACTAAGGTAAAGGGTAAGTTTTCTTTATATAATTACTTCTTTATAGCTCCCCCAGAGTGAATGCTCATAGCATATATATTCTATATGATGATCTCTTCTACCAACACTATGCCTTGCACATAGTAGGAATTCAACAAAATCTCTGTTAAAATTCTAAGTATGATATTATTGAGAATGTTGAAATAACATCATCCCAGAAGCTGGACCCTTGCCAGTAATATTCATGCTGGGTGACTTCTCTACCAACCAATTCTGCTCTGCCATTGAGATTTTTTTTTTTAAATAAAATTATGTGAAAGTTAATATGTTTACCAAAATGGAAAGGTCTAGAAAACATTTTTCTCTTTATTTATTTATTTTTTTGGCTGCACCGTATGGCATGTGGGATATTAGTTCCCCAACCAGGGATGCAACCCGTGCCCCCTGGCGTGGAAGTGTGGAGTCTTAACCGCTGGACCACCAGGGAAATCCCTATTTTCCTCTTTACTTTTGAGGAGTTCCAATCGTGCCAGAAAAAAATTCTGGCTCATTATTTTCTAAGCAGTGCCTCGTCTGAGGAGATGTGCATCTCCCTTCCTCACTCAACTTTTCTGGTCAATCCTAAAGACCACTGCGTTTCAAAAACAAACAACCCCCAAAACCAAACTGAACCAAAACAAACTCTTCCTCACTTTACCTCCCTCCCTTTCATTTCACCATTACACAATCTGCCACACCGCAGTCCCCCAACAAATTGTGCTCTCTCTTGTTATCTCTCTCTCCTGTATTTAATATACACCTGCAGAAAGTGGACTTTCCCGTGGTAAATGCTGATTCTATTTGTCTTAACAACCATTTTATGTGCTGGGAATTTGTTTTCTCACCTCTGCTAGCAGCCTAAGCATCCCTGGGACATATTCCCAGATTTTCAAGGAAAGAAGCCCTGTTTTCACACTAAGGGTAACGGGCTCCTTTTTAAAGATTGGCGGGTGTGTCGCAGGCTGGGTATGACCCATGGTCTTTCCAGTAGCCACGAGAGACTGGCATTCAGAGGTATTAGTTTCAGTCCAAGTAATTGTAGAGCAAGGTGAGCAGCATTGCAAGAATGCAGACCCTGAGTAGATAACTGGATGGGATGGACAAGGGAAAGCAGATAAGCCCACAGAGACCTTTATAGAATGGGTCCTGAATAGAGCATATGTGTGTAACAGGATGTTGGGTAAGATTCTTGCTGTTTCACTCATAGCTGAGGCCTCAGAGCTAAGAACAGTCGGTGGCAAGTTCCTCACATTCTCAATAGGATGCTCTGTCATTCCCAGAAGATGAGGGTTTCCTTGAGGTAAATAAATGGATGACTGCGCAGGGGCCTTCTCTTTCTGCTGGGGAGAGGAGAGGATTACTTCCCAGTATATCAAGGAGAACCTGAGGGCCTCAAGAAACCCTCTCAAAGTTGGCAGGGTTGTCTGTCAGGAAGGAGACTGCCATTTCAATCCCGTTCTCGTGATATGTACATTAAGGAAATTTGTGGTCCTGTGTCATTGAGGGACGACCCTGGATGGAGCCAAAGATGGACAGAAAGTTCTTGGAGAACTTGACCTGTGCCTCCTAGGCTTTGGAGTTTCAGAGGCTGCATCTGGTCCTCACCTGGAAGGTCCAAAGGCAAGAAGCAACATTAGAAGAGAGGACTGAGGTGACAGACTGCCACCTTAACAGCCACGAGCCTTTTCCCCCTTTCCCCTTCCAAAGCCCCTCTGCCACTTCACTGCCCCAAATCAAGCGCAGAACGGTGAGAGGGAGCAAGAGAGAACGAGGAAGAGGAAGAAGTAGGGGCCAGGCAGAGCCTACTCCTGCCCTTCTTTGGGTTTTGAGCCTGAGTTAGGCTCAGGTCAGAGGAGTCAGAAAAACTTTAAATCAGTTGAGAGAGTGAAACTTGATATTAGACAGGGCTAGACTTTTTTATGCCTAAAGATGGTACCATTTATTATTATCTGAAAGGCACTGGAGAAGCTATGAGGTGTAAGAAATTGCCCAGAGAAGAAAAGAAAAGGTATACATGAGAAAGAATAAAGATTTCTTTCTTTATCTTCATACTCTACTGTGCCCGACTTGTTCAATAGATCATTTATATGTTCTATCAATAAATGTTTGGCAAAACTCTACATCAATTTATTTCCCTTCTCATGAGAAGCCCCTGTGGCCAGACTCCCTTTAGCACATTAAGCTAAAATGAACAAAAGGGATTCTGAAGGACTTGGGTGGGAAGGGATTGTTGTATAATAAAGATTTGAAAACCCACTACAAGCTTTTCTAGCATTTGCTCAAGATGTTCATGAGCTCCTTTTGGTTAGGCAGTATTTCAAATACAGATGCTCTCTGAGGCTGGAAGTATAGCTTGGAGCAATTTAGATCTTGGCTCATGGCCTTGGTCCTTGCTAGAATCGTACTTTATGTACTATTACGCCTTCTTGGGAACTATGAAGAAGTTCATTATCTTCCTTTGAATAGGGATTCAGGAGAACTATTTATTTCAAGTGTTACTTTAGATCCTGTGCAGTGGTCTCTTAATCTAGCTAAAATTTGGCCTGGCCATGTGCCCGCATGTAGGTAATACACGTGGGCATAGAGAAAATTTTACTGTAATGAGTTGAATAATTTCCTGGGGATGGATATTCAGTTTCTTACAGTTATAGAAGAATTTTGGTATTTGCTGTCTGGGGGCTGGTTCTCAGACGGTCCATAGCTCTAGCCTATAGAGACATAATGTATTTACACATGTGCTAAATTAAGCCCCCAAGCAATGAAACTTTAGGACCTCTGTAAAACCAATGGAAATGTCATGAAGTGCACACTTTGAGAATATTAGGCTTATCCCATGCAATTGCCAAGAATTAGATGATTTTCCTCTCCAGAAGAGATTAGATTGGTGATCTCCAAATATAGGAAGAAAAGTGTAAGTGAAAGGTAATTTGTGTCTTCTTTCTTTTCATATCTCATATGGGTAAAGCCAAAAGATTAAGTATAAAATATATGTAGCACCTAAAATTTAGATTGGACCAAGTAAAACATTTAAATAAGGATTGCTGAGAGTGTGGAGTCTCTTGGACTAGTTATATAGCAAAGGCAGTACCCCGATTTTGATGTTGGGATATATGTCACAGAGGGAAAATGACTGGGCTCTAGAAATCCATTCAACACTCTTAACTGTATTCCCCGTGTTCCCATATTTCACCAGACATTTCAATTTGGGGTGTACAGATGTCTGTGAAGTGCTGGCCTCCTCTTACTTTGCCTTCCACTTGTGGGTTTCCATAGCATCAGACAAATCTTTCACTTTAAATTAGAACCTAGGTTTAAATGTTTTCAAACTGAACTCCTTTTCCTAAAGAATTTTATGATAACTTTGACATTCAAAATTAAAATCAAGAGGCTTATTTATAACCAACTATTTAAAAACCATCAAACATTTTGCTCATTTCCATTTGGGAACAACGGACATGTTTGCAAAAAAAAGCTTAGAGAGAGGCATACCCTTTTCAGATTCCCCTGGAGTGTCATTAAATAGGGTGTTCCTATTAAGTTGTGTGGTTGGTTAGTAGGTAAAAATCTAACACTGTGTAACTCAAACAACGATAGTGAAATTTAATCTGTACTCCCAGTTAAGTGACTTAGTGAAATCATACATGATGAGCTTGTTATCATGAGAAATACAAAGCAGAGAAATGCAAGTTTCTTTTACTGTTATGCAAGCAAATTTCTTAGGAAAAATATGATCACAGATGCAATAAATCTATGAAAGAAAGTTAAAGTTTCAGTATTAGCCTACATATTTATATAATCTATTGGCATAAAATTATAATAAACATACTCATGTGAAAGCATCATTCATCTTGAAAGTTCCTCATGCTGTGAATAAGGCAAAGATGCCATCGTGAATATTTGACGAAATAAAGATCAATACTGTGAGAATCCTGGAAACCCCTACATGTGGCATGTGAAAACAGATTCAAATTCTCTGAGCTCTGTCTGACCCTTCTATAAGGAATTAATAGAAAGTCACAGCACCAGTAGTGTGCTAGTAAATGTTTAACAACAGTCTTTAGGAAAAAAAATATTTGTACCTATATATGTACATAAGTACATTATAAATTTTACTGATATAAAGGATGTGTAGCACACAATTGACAAATAATAATAAAATATAAAATACTCTTTATTGTTAATGCCATATAGCCAATTCGGAATGCTGTAGTTGATTTTTGCTGAACTCTATTTGTATGTAGCCAACCTAAGGTTGTAATTGATGAATGAGTACAGTTCTGATATGAATGTTGGTTGATATTTTTATTTATATTAATAAGCAAGACTGAAATGAAAGTGAAACAATGAAGTTGTTTATCAGAACTTCATTAGTGTGTCAGTGATTGAGCAACTTCTTTGCTCCAAATACTGGGACAATAGTCCTCAAGTTTTTGTGCTACTCACGTTGTAATGGCTGCAGACACTTATGAGTTTAATCTGCATTATTAACATTTTCTCCATTACTTCTCATGTCAAGACAATCAACAATACCAAAAAAAATCAAGCTCTGATTGGTAGCCACCATGATCAATTTAAAGCTACAAATGATATGCACTAGCACATCATCGTAAGTTTTTCCTAACATACAGATAGAATAGGCATAAATAACCTCAAAGGCATAGATAACAGAAAAATGTAGTCTAATAATTAGGATGTGATACATTTTGAGTATTTGTTGTCTTTATTTTTAATATGACTCCTTTAATATGTAAGTTTACATAAAGTAATTTTAAATAATGCCTATGTAGGACAACTGCTCACAAAATTCCTGAAAAGTTATTAATCAGTGCTTGTGAGCTGGCATAAGTGGCTCCAAAACACCCCTGGCCACAGCTCAGAAGTATTAAAACATTGTAATGATGGGAAATTGGAGCTGGAATGCAGCCCGTCCATTGTCCCTGGTAAGTGTAGACTCAGACATGTTGTGGTTTGTGTAGGAAACTCTCAGCAGAGTAAGTTCTGATCTGGTTCCCACATTCCTGGCAGTTTGAATCACTGAGAAAGCATCTCTAGCATAAGCTGGCACTTTTCAAGGGGAATCTTGGCAGGGGATGGCAGCTCTTGACGAGGTCCAGGCCAACTTCTGTGTCTCTTTGCCATACTCCGTGTTATGTACATGTATGTGTGGGGAAGGCGAGGCAGAGAAAAAGGGAGATGTCAGGAATTTGCATCTCCCACCCAGGACTCTAAACCTTAGGGCAGTCTGGGCCTTTGGGAATGTCTGGGTCCCCCCAGGAGGAAGATTTCCTCTGTACATTCAGAAGTAATTAGCTGAGAGTAAGCATGGAAATGATAAAGTTTTGGAGAGAAATGAAGTTTCAAAGTTGTGATCATGCAGACTGGAGGAGGAAACAGAATCCTCAGCTCCAGCTGGGACTAGAGACATAGTAGCTAAGAACACTTACACTGCCTGGGTTACTGCACATTTATGATATGCTAAGCGCTTTACATGCATAACCTCACCACAACCATATAAAGTACATATTACTTTTCTCATCATTTTTTCAGACAGGGAAACTGGTTGAGATAGTTGCATAAGGTAATACAGATAGTAAAGGGCAGAGCTGGAACTCACAGAAAACACAAACCTTTGAATCATGAACGTACACAGTCCTTTGAATTTCTCCATCAGTTTCCCATGGATTGGGACCAAGAAGAACAGGGTTGTATTTTACTTGTGAGATGGGATAGAAAAGCAAGGGAGAGGAGAGGAAGAGTGCTGTTCTCTGTTTTCTGGAATACTTTTCTATGACCAGAATGAAAAAGGGGACCAACCCAATTATTTCAGTCACCATTAAAACCCTGGTCAAATACCACCATCACCACCACCAGTAATAACAAAGTACTATGAATAACCAAAAGATTATCAAATTCCAGCATCCTAGACACCAAGAATGAAGACTGTAATAATAGTTCCCTCATTTTAAGCTCCTGTTACCACTTAACTATTTGTCATCATAGAACATTATTTTTACCCCAAAACTAGTCTAAGAACAGAGGCAAATGAGTGCTGAGACTGTCAGACTGAAGATAGGGGTAGAGGTTAGTTAAGAAGCAGTGGTGGTATCCATCTTTGGTTATGGAGTCATGTCTCAGTGGGCTGGGCTGCGACGGAATTTCTGCTATTAGTGGAGTAGACAGGAGAAAGTGGGCAAAACATTCGTCTAACAATGGCCCATGGCAGGTCTTGCGTGGGGCTGTCCTGAGTTGGTGATTTGGATTCAGTATTTTCTCGACTCTGTGTATACTCAGCTCTACTTACCATCTTCAAAGTGGCAAAACTACTGGCAACAATATTTTTTCTACTACACGAGTCATCTCTTAGCTTGCTTCATATTTAAAAATAAAGCTTAGGGCTTCCCTGGTGGCGCAGTGGTTGAGAATCCGCCTGTTGATGCAGGGTACACGGGTTCGTGCCCCGGTCCAGGAAGATCCCACATGCCGCGGAGCGGCTGGGCCCGTGAGCCATGGCCGCTGAGCCTGCGCGTCCGGAGCCTGTGCTCCGCAACTGGAGAGGCCACAACAGTGAGAGGCCCGCGTACCACACACAAAAAATAAATAAATAAATAAAAAATTAAAAAAATAAAAATAAATAAAAATAAAGCTTAATTTGTAGCTGTTACTGAGGTGTTTACTGGCTAGCCCCAAATGCAAGTCTCATAATAATGAAGGAAAAAGGGACACACTTGCTGTATCATACATCGCAGTTTTAAAACATGGTCTCTAAATTCTGAGGTGGAGTCTGGGTCCTTTCCATGTAAATTTGGGTGCATTTATCACAACAGTTAACAGGTTTGGTGGTGATATCTGAGGCTGGTGCAGTTTCTTCCTGGGCGTAGAACTCTTTCTTTCTAGGAAATTCCACTCAGAACCCAGTCTCCGTGCTACCAGAAGCTCCAACCATATGGAGAACGACTTGCAGATGCTCTGTTCAACAGTTCTAGTTGAACCAGTCTTTAAGTCAGCTCAGCCCAGGCACCAAACATGTGAGTGGAGAATCCACCTTGCAAGCATCCTCTTGCCCCAGCGATGCCTCCCTTCAGCCCTGCAGGTCTTTCAGATTGAGTCCCCAGACATTGTTGGGCAGAGAAAAACTGTCGCAACTGTGCCCTTTCCTAATTCTTGACCTACAGAATCTGTAAGCATAATAAAATGGTCATTGTTTTATGTTACTAAATTAATGATCGTCTGTTTCACTGCAAAGATAACTGGAACACATACCAAAGATGCATCTCCACAAACATAAACAAACTTTAGCGTGCATCTGGCACATGCAAAAATCACTATCACATCGTTGCTCTGTGCATTCAGAGGGAAGAGTTCCCTAGGTCGTTGGCTCCTGGAGAAGTGGAGGTTCCATGAGTGCAAGTCCTTTCATTAGCTTCTAAGAAACCAGCAGTGGCCTAACATTTAAAGTTAAAGTTGATAGAAGAAACATCAGCACAACCGAGGAATAAGGATGGTCCCTATTATTATTGTAATCCCTATAATAATGATGTTAGACATCTGTTTTCACTGCAGTGCATATCCTATTCTATTTGCATTAGAATCTTTGAGTGTTTTGGGTACATAGTGTTTGGGGGCTGTTTCTATATCTTATTCTATTTACACTTGAGTCCATGAGTGTTTTGGGTGCATAATGGTTACAGGAATTCAGAGTAGCATCTGTGTGCCCAGTGGCAGCATGAAGCACAGGTGATGATCGTACCCTGGCCCAAATCAAATACAGGGTCAGATGGCTCACATCTCTGGTTTCTCCGCAGAGGCCGCTAGGAGTACGATTGGTAAGACCCAAAGGACCCTTGCTCTGGTTCCTGGCATGATCAGACCCAGGCAAGCTGTGACTGAAAATTGCTCTGGGGATAGGGGGTTTCTATTTCCAGACTTCCAAGTGAGCTGCACATTGAAAAAAAATGTGGAAAGAATGCCCAGTTTCTGCAGTTGTATCAATATCAAAATTAATTGTCTTTTTTACATAAAATTTCCTGTTGATATTTTATTGAATGGCTTCTGGGTGAAAAATTACTTTTTGAAGAACTAGAAGACAAAGAAAGTAGGTACTGATCTGGGCATTGTTATATGCAAGTAAGTTGTTTGGATTAATCTTTGGGTTAAATAGACCTACTTGTTCAATCCAACAATTGGTCATTTCCCTCAATATTTGGTAGCTTATTTCCTAAGAATCATTCAGGTACTGTTATTGGATGAAATAGTTATTTTTATGTAACATTGTTACAATTTAATGCAGACATATTATTAATAGTACAAGTAAACAAACATTAAACAATAAATAAACATTTGCATTATCTGCAATCAAAAGCATTTTCAGGAATTGTGATTGCCTTACCATCTAGAGTTCTTCCTGTAATTACAGAAATCAGAGAGGTTTCTGGTCAGTATGTTAATTAAGGAAAAGGAAATATTGCATTTTCTGGGGAAACCCTCATTAACTACAGTTTTTTTTTCTGAAAAGAAAGGTGGACCGGTGAAGTAGCAATGACTTTTAGTGTCTCCCCTGCATCCCCGTTTAGAGCCTGTCCAGGCTGGATGAGGGAGAAAATCCCTGAGAGGAGAAAGCCCCCTCCTCTTTTAAGGGATGACCATGTATCCCAGTTTGCCCTGGCCAGCCCAAATTTATGTCTGTTCCCCTGACATAATTATTATTAGAATCCCATTTCACTCTTAAAAGTGTTGTGATTTGGATGATAAATTATATGATCACTCTACTCACAAGTCCAGGGGAAAATCTACCACACACACATACACTCGGTGGCAGATTCCCTTTGTTCACATGAATCACTGGCCACAGCATGGAATCTTGTGTCCAGTTGCTTTCATCATGAATAAAACAGAATCCATTAAATCTATATTCCCCTTGGTTTTTACTGTAAAACCAATTAAAGCCCAGTTTGTTTAATTTGTATGGATTAAACACCTGTGACTTTTACTGCACCTTTCACGCTTGGTTTAAATTTGGAAACATATTTTTTGCAATCATTAAAGGCTCAATTATAACATAGTTCCCTAGAATGGACTAAGTACTGTTTTCCATAAGAATTTCTTAGATTCAGTTAGACTGAAAGACCAGATAGAGTGTAGAGGAAAGAACATCAGACTCAGGGTCTGGAGCTCTATGCTTAAGCCCTTACTCTGCCTCTGGTAAGTAGAGGACAATACATCTCAGTTTGCCCAGGATTGTCCCAATTTATATCTGCTCTCCAGTGCAGTTATTAAGAGTGCTCCCTTTCCTTCTCAAAAGTGTGCTGGTTTAAAAGATAAATGATATGTTCACTCTACTTATACCATGTAGAATCAGGCAAATAAGTAACCCTTTTGTGTCTTCATCCCTCATTTGCCTAAAAATACCAATCCCAAAAATTTATTTTGAGGCGTGAGAGTGAAAACATGAAAGAGCTTTTAAAAACCCAATATACTAAGCAAGTGAAACATATTTGTTGAGCTTCTTATTTTTCATACTTCTGCCCTGGGGTTAGCAAGATCCAGGATCTGTAGATTCCCATGGCTGAGTCTGATTTTTGCTCTTGGGCGCAGTTGCTGTACTTTCTATCAGGGCCTAGGCGACTCAGTGAGAAGGCAGGTTAGCGTGTCCATGTGATTGGGTTCTGCCCAGTGGAATAGTGGCAGATGTGACACAGGCTGCTTCCTGGCCCACACATTATCTCCCACATGTGATCTTCCATACTCTTGCCCTTCTGCTGAGCCAGATGGTAAAGACCCACAGGGAAACACTGAGAGTCCTGGACTGGAGAGCGTTCACTGTGAATCTGGTTTCTAAATTAGTGCTTGCAGGAGAGCTATCCAAAATGGAGTGCTAGCATTGGACTGAGAGAGAAATAATCTTTTATTATCTTTAGTCAGTGAAATTTGAGGTTTGCCTACTATTATTATTAGTTATTGTTTGTGTACTGGTGCTTTCTTGATCTTATCAGAATAATCAAGGGATCTTTTTATTCCCTCACAAACTGTGTCACTATAATGGCAGTGACTGTGAGAATCTGCTCACTGTAGGACGCACTTTGGTTTCAGAGATGTTAACAGGTGAAAAAATGTACATCTTGGAATTGATGAAATAGGACAATTCATTGTTCCAGTGTGGACTTTTTCACACCATTGTCTGAGTCCCATAATGCCTTGAAGAGTGGAGAAACTGCTATTTCTGACGCTCCAAATGTAGGCCGCTACAGGACTTCAACTTCATCTGCTTTGTTCACTCTTACAGCTTCAACATCTACGGCATCACCTGGTACATTGTAGGAACTCAGTAAAATTTGTCGAATGAGGGAGTGATGTCCACATTTAAGAAATAAAATGGTCATTAATTTGAGATGAGAAATTTCCTTTGACTGTGCTGCCCGCCGCATTCAGTTCCATGTGAGGAGTGAATTCTCCATCTGTAGCGAAGCCTTATGGGAAAGTGAGCGACAACGAAGAGCGTGGACCCAGAATCTGGAGTTTCAGTGAGCGGGACGTTTAAAGGCATCCTTGTCTGACGCCTGTTAGCGGGGCTTCCGAAGTGTGTGGGGGAGGAGCCCGCGGACACAGGGACCTTACCTTGTAATGTGGACTCCTGACGAAATGTCTCAAGACCTCAGAAGCCCAATTTATGTATTTATTTGAATGATGGGCTTCAGTGTTAAAAAATCCATAGAGCCGTTTGCTCTATTGGTTTCTAAATAATTTCAGGTGGATGCTTTGTTTCTGATGATGGCCGTTTCGGTCTCCCTGCGGATTCCTCTGTGACTAGGAGAAGAACACACACCACGTCAAGAGCTTGTCCCGCTCAGGCAAGCCCTGAGTTGGCGCTTTGTGGCAGGACAGAGAGCGAGGGCTGTGGCTTTCTGGCCCATTGCTGCGTCCCCAGCGCCCAGGGTAGCACTTGGCACAGAAGTGGTGCTCAATTCCTTTTAATTTGAATGAAAAAATCAACACGTTTGTACCCTGTGGCAGAATGGAACTGGGACTTAACGTTTCAAAATAAGCATCTCTGACATCCTGTTCTATGCCCAGTTTATTTTGATTCTGACACTTGGAATTTGTTTTCCCTCCAGGAAGTTGGAGTGGCAGTGTATATGTCGCCCCCTTTTTCCTTCTCTGAGTTCTCACCCAATCTTACACATTCACAGCATCATACCAGTCACAGATTGAAAGGATTTTGCATGTCACGCACTGGAATAACTCAACGTATTTCACATTTCAGATTGGCCAGCAAACACATAATCTCATTTTATTCAGAGCTAGGAACTCAACTAAATGAGGTCATTTTCAGGGAACTGATTATTTGTCAGGCATCAGTTTCTGTAACAGTAGTTCACAGTATTCTTTGCAGAAGCCAGGAATGCAGTGCTCGCTGTTTTCTGAATGTTGGTCGGAAACCAGGGGAGCTTTGTGTACATGGCGGTTCTATCCAGAAATTTTCATGGAGGTGCAAGACCACATTAGGGTCTCTGATTACCGTGCAGCCGGGGATTGTGGAAAAACCCAAGTGCAAGGCAGAACGCTGTTTGTTTTCAGTGAAATATTTTTACCTTAATTTTTGTCCTAAACAATTAAGAAAATATATGACTACGGAATTGAAAGGCAGTCACTTTTTACACTGCTTCTGAAAATGAGAACATGAATAAATATCTTTAGGGTGTCGTGGACTGTCCTTTGAAATTATTGTCAATGAAAATAATGCCTGAATACTTTCCTCAGCTAGTGTCACACCTCTGTCTATAATGATATACGTTTGTTTTAACCTCTCTGATTACTGAGATGGTAGAAATAATAAGTATCTCACATGAAATAATGAGATAATAATGGGCATGGATTTGCAACCATAATCTCAACTTGGGCATGCAAGATGTGTTATATTTCTTTATTGTCAAATAAAGTATATTCTGAGCCCCTGTCCTGTTAGGCTGGTGAGAAGCTGGTCATTACTGGGGACTAGGGAGTTTCCAGTTTATTAGAAAACAGCAACAGTGGCAACAGAAATGACAAGAATAACAAGAGCAAAAAGCCTAACTTCAAAGTGTCCCCTCTAGTTTTTTGTAAGAATGCAGCTCTTCAAGCTTTTGAGGTCCTTAAAAGTCAGTGACTGTGTGGCTTCCGTGTCTCATTTTGGCAAGGGAATGTTTTGATGCCAAGAATGCAGCCTCGTCAGGAACACTTCTGAGTCCTTCTCCTTGGAGGTGCTCATTGGGCAGGGCATGCTCCCTTTGCTTTCTGACCCTGATGTTCTATTCCTGTGACAGGAGGTGGATTTACTATAAAGCTAATTAAAACTTGCTTCAAGGAGCCTCACTTTCAAGGGGCCCTTCTGAGGTTATCAGAAGGACCCTGGCAGTGTATTCATATGATCATGTATTTTAACCATGATCAGTGAGGACTACTATCTCCACTCTGATTCCATCTCATGTTAGGTGGCTTTGGTGTTTACTGGCATTTTGGAAATCACACTATATGGAAGCTGAGTGGAGGAAATGTTTCATTGTTTAGATCATGTTTAGGGCCTTCTGTGTGTGATTATGTTATTGCTAGCGGTAGGTGTAGTATAGGACTGGCTTTCAGGAATCCTCCCAGGACTCATTCAGCTTCGTGAAACAATGGTGCAGGACCGCAGGTTGGTTGGGATATAAATATATCCTAAGGCACTGGAAATACGTGGGCAGTGGAGAAAAAACGAAGTTTGAAAAGTCTGCAGCCAGCAGCTCTTTTATGGGAAATTCTTCGAGTCATCAGATGCTAGTGTTGAAGCAATTCCTGCTAATGCCTAGTTAGAATTCTCCATAAGGAAATATACTTGTTGATACATTATATACCATTATAAATGTGACATTCATTTTCTTTTTAAAATGAAAATCATAAACAACATTATTTGTCAAAATTTCTGTATTTGTAGAACATAAATCTATAGCAGTACTTTAAATATTAAGTATTTCTATGTGTGAAATCACGTTTTTTTTCATCCCAACACATTAGCTCACATCTTAGTGTATTTGAGGCATGTTGCCCTGAAGTCGTCTGGGGGTTGCAGATGAATTGGCATGCAAAATTACCACCAACATAGCCAAACATCCTCAGGAAACAAGTGGTCCAGTGACAGAGCTCCTACACATATTCATTGATATGTTAATGTATTTCATGTTAGAGAAATATTATTATACAACTACGTAGGTCCCTACAGTGTGGCAGCAGACTAAAGATAAATTTGAATTTTTTTATATACCTTAATTTCAGATAAATTAAATACATTGTTACCCAGAATTATTGATTACACATAAATTCAGGTACTATGGGAAGAGAGTATTCTAGTGGAAGTCAAAAAATGTAACGGACTGTTTTGGCAAAAGACAATTTGACACAAAAAGACAAAATTTGCCACGCCGAAAACTCTCTTATTGCAACTGACACTAAAAATCTGTATGATCACCAGAGCATGCAGGGTTTTCAATAACATCTTTATTGGGAAAATTCATTGACTTTGATATGTATCATGTTTGTCCTGATAGCACTGTTTAATAAAAGAAAGCTGTTGTTGTTGTTGTTGTTTTCCAAAATCATGATGCCGGTAATATTTACAGAAAATTAAACAGAACATACAACAGACATTAGAAATATTTTTCAAGTAGATATTATGAACAACAACAACAAAAAGAACAATATTCCAACTGTTATAAGACTCCAGCTAGTGAGTCCAAGGTAAGACATTGACTATATTGTATAATTTATGAAGTGTTTCCAATAAGTTAGACTTAACTTCCTGAAAGTCAGGAGGACTCCACAGACAAGAAGGTGCTTGAATTACACGTCAGTCAAATACGAGTGCAATAGATGAACACCTTGAAGAACCGAGAAGAGAGAACCGTTTTATTGACAATGTTTAGTATTATTTTTAAGCATTTAAAAGAGTACTTATGCCTATTAAAATTTTAAGTGAATGGGATTTGCCCTTCAGAGGGTACAATGAAAAGTGGTGTTCTTCAAATAATGATAATTACTGAAGTCATGAGAGTTATTGAACATATCACTACATTTGATTCAGTTTTGTATGAGCACATTGAAAAAAGTCAAAATGAAAAAGTAAATGTGACTCAATTATCCCAAATCATTTTCTCAGAGTCAAATAATGGGAAAATGTGTAAAAATGAAGCGTTAGGTAAGTAAAACAGATGCCAAATATTACTTCTTTATTGTCATGTCTTCACCAAATGTTATTGGTTGGCTATTATGTATGCTACTCTTCACACTGAAACCCTATGAATAACCTTTAATTCTTTTGCCAGCCAAAAACTTTCTCTGTGTGAGAGGAAGTGATACACAGAGATAATGAATATGCCTTTGGATTGCTTAATAATCCAGTTAATGAAGAGGAGTGACTCATACGAACACACCGGAAAACAATCTAAATTTCCTGCTGTTTTGACATAAAACAGTGACTTCATTGATCATATTATAAATGCATAATGCAGCACTACAATGAAGACAACAAGATGACAAACTGGTCACTGGTGTCATCAATCAAAAGAGTAAGATTTGTCACAGCAAAAGAAAACTTGAAATGACCTGAAGTCTTCCAGCTCACACATAAAAGAGACTTGATAGAGGTTTCCTGAATTTGACAACAATTCTCAAATTTTACATGATATTACCAAAAAGAGTAAATGGAAAGAAAATTTTCTAAATTTTAAATAAATAACAAAAAATGATAATATACCAAAACGCAACTGACCATGCTAGAAGAAAAGCTGAATTATCTACCTTTTCTGTAGAAAATACACAATTGTTATATGAAGAAATCATTGAAGACTATGCAGCTGGAAAGTGTAAGCAAAAGCAGTATCAGATGGGTGTGTAGGGCAGTTCATCAATAAAAATATTATATTAATGGATTTGTGATGTTTTCTGTTTTTAAATGCCTTTAAAATCTGCAATTCGTGTGATTTCTCCTTCTTAATTTATTTTAAAAGCTAAGTTTGTATTCATAACTTCATTTTTTTTTCGAAGATCTCTCAAATTGTTTAAGCTTCAGACCCATGAAACCTTTGGTCTATACTCATCTTAGGCTTCCTTCCAGTTTGGGAAGGTCTCTTCTTTCTGCCTCTTCAGACCTCTCTTCTTCCTGGAACCAGCTGTGGTTTACACTTTAGCTGAGGAAGTCAGAAGGCAACTTCTGCTGTAGGAGCAGTCACATAGTTCTCCCTTGCAACCCTAGAGCCCCACAGAGAGGGGTAATGTCAGGGAGGGTGGGGAAAATATTGTGAGGCTGAAACAAGACTCTACCGCCGTCTCGCATCCTGCCACACTTGGATTGCTAATTGACATGCCTTCCCCTTGCTGTGCGAGCCTCTCATCTCCTGTTCATTCCCCACTGCAGTCAGAGTAATCTCAGAAGCAAAAATTAGAGCGACAAGTGAAAGCCTCATTTGATGGTGTGACTCTAGCTGATTTATTTATTGAGCACCTGCCCTGCCCAAACAACTCTGCACTGTCCACAGCAGGAGTGTTCAAAGGTCTGGGGTCTTCAAGGAAGGACCTTAGGCTGTGCGTGGAGGTTGGAGGTGAGGGGTCAGGTGGCCGCTCAGCAGCCCAGGACAGCTATGTTCTTTTCTACTTTATAGGCTGGACTTTGGTATAAGATTTTCTCAAAGAATGTGTCTGTGTTTAGAAGGATTTTGAATATCATTAGTCTTGATGGAATTTTAAGCTCATGATTTACAAGACTCCTCGAGATCCAGCCCTTCTTGTCTAAGTTCATTGCTTCCCCACAATATGCATTCTCTATTCCAGCCACAGAGAACCGCTGCTCTTTTCTCAAACATGCCAAAGGCTCTCTCCATGCCTTGCACATGCTCTTCTCTCCCTCATCCAGGAACACCTTTCCTTCTCTGTTGGAGAGACAAACTCCTTTCACTCAGCCTCAGCTTAAAAGTCACCTCTGCTCAGTGGCAGCTCACATTTTCCCTTTCCTTCTGGCAAGGGAAATCTTGTACCTTTGAGACCTAACTCTGGATTTGGTAATATAGCAGGTGCTCGGGAAAAAAAATTATTAAATGAATGAAGAAAAGTTAAAAAATAAGCTAAAGCTCAATATCAAAAAAAAAAAAAAAACCCAATCCAAAAATGGGCAGAAGATCTAAATAGACGTTTCTCCAAAGAAGATTTACAGATCGCCAACAAACACATGAAGGGATGCTCAGCATCACTAATCATTAGAGAAATGCAAATCAAAACTGCAATGAGGTATCACCTCACACTGGTCAGAATGGCCATCATCAAAAAATCTACAAAAAATAAAGGCTGGAGAGGGTGTGGAGAAAAGGGAACCCTCTTGCACTGTT
>NC_041223.1:20271607-20341776 GCF_002837175.3 Physeter macrocephalus | reverse complement strand
AGTGGGAAGCACCTGCATAGCACAGGGAGATCAGCTCGGTGGTTTGTGACCACCTAGAGGGGTGGGATAGGGAGGGTGGGAGGGAGGGAGACGCAAGAGGGAGGAGATATGGGGAGATATATATATATATGTATAGCTGATTCACTTTGTTATACAGCAGAAACTAGCACAACAATGTAAAGCAATTACTCCAGTAAAGATGTTAAAAAATAAAACCATTTCCTGAGCTACAAACCTTTAATTTGTGTTTGTACTAAACACATGAATTGCCAGATGTGTCTTGCCTTCATTCTACCCTGTAAACCCTCTCCCTGATTCAGACAGCCTTAGACTATCTTCATGATACTTCTTCTGGTCAGTTCTAGAAACTGTATAATGCAATGATTTCTTCCTTACCAATTGCTTCCTCCCTCTGAAATGAGAGCATTCAGAGGATATATTAGCTGATTTCTTTTGACTGTTTTCTCCAAGGCTTATTCCACTGTAAAAAAAATCTAATCTTCCTTCTTTTCAGCCCTCTAAGGAAGATTCCTTTTCTCTTCCTCTGTTGCATTTCTAAGACAAAATCTTCAAACTATATCATTGTGTAAGAATCATGTGAATATTACATTTTTATCAAGAAAAGGGAGGATTGCTTTAAAAATACATGAACACAACAAATAATATTCATTGAGCATGGCCTATGCTATGTAATGTGGGCATAGAGGTGACAAGGACAGGCAGTGTCCCTGATATCATGGAGCTTGTCTCTAGTTGGGGAGACAGGGTTAAAGAAATACTCAGAACAAGTAACTGTACTAATTCCTAATAATTATGATAGAGATTACATGCATGAATTCTCAGCCCAGGATGCTATGCTGTGTTCATAGAAGGGCCAGATCTCATCTAGACGGCCCCCTAGTCTGAGATCTGAAGATGAGTAAGGGGTAGCCAGGTGATGTGGGGAAGGTGGGTGGAGGAGAAGAGCTTCAAAGACAGAAGCAGCAGCATGTCAGAGATCCTGGGCTCAGAGGAGCCTGGAAAGATTGAGGAAGAGAGAAAAGTCTGTGAGACAGGAGCAGAGAGGGCTGGAAATGAAGTTCATTAACAGAGTGAAGTAACAAAGCAGTGTGTTCAGCCTTGAAGCCCTTGACACTGTCCACGGGTTCTTTTTCAGACTGAGTTTCTTTCCTCAGTCTTATTACCTTTCCTGTTGTTTACTTATGAATACAGACCTGATATTTTCTCCCCCTCTCCCAATATTGTGCATTTTAACCAAATCATGAGTAATTTAGGTGTTTGTGGACACGTGTAGAACTCCAGCCCACATTTATGTGTTTGCCTCTAGGGGACAAAGCCTCCTGGAGTTCAAACAGCCCACTTCCCGTGTTCTTTTGGAGCACCTCGTTTCTAAGTTGGGGAGTGTCTGCACTGCTACACAGATGCCTTGTCTGTGATGACTGCTGAGGGGTAAACATTAAACTCATTGTGAATAGCAAATGATAAAGCTTTGTTAATCTGTCAGGGAAATTGTGGTTTTCATAGTTTTATTGTTGAAGGAATAGTTGTCATGACAATAATTTATGTTTCATTGAGCAGCCGTTGGTTAAGAAGTACTGTTAATGGTGTACTTTCAGTGTACCAAGTACCGCATAATGAAGCTTTTGCTCAAAGCTTTGTCGGGGTTGGTGTATTTTCCTGGTTTTCCTGAAATAATTAATCAAGTTTTCAGAGCCTCCGGTGATTTCTATACATGTTTGTTTTAATCCCTCAAGTTGTTCCATTATGTCAGGAATTGTCCCACTGCTTCTTTGTGCTTTAATCTTATTCCTTCAGTTGTGTGGGTTTGCAGAATGCACCTGTGAGATTCAAATCTTAGCAACTCCAAAATAATTTAGTCAAATCCAAAAAGTATTTCTGAGTGCCTACTATGAACATGCCATAATGCTAGGTCCTGTGAAGGATAGAATGGATTCTGAGGGATGTATCTAAAAAAACGCAGCAGAAAATTTGGAAATAAGTGTTGCTTGATGTTATGACTAATAACATTTGCAAATAAATAAAAATGCTGCTTGATGTTATGATTAATATAGAGTAGCATTGCCATGAGTTAGAGTTTGCAGCTCATGCCACATGAGAGTGAGCTTGATGAGGACTGGATGGAGGTCGCTGGTGAATTTTCTGTACTCTTTTCTGTTTTATTTTCTTACTGTTTTCTTGTTAAAGGGAGGCAGCATAGTATAGTCATTAAGAGTGGAATCTGGGACTCCTCCACTTAAACATGTTTCTTATCTTCTTGAATTCAATTTCTTCTCTGTGAAATGGGGTTATAAAACTGTTTTCTTTGGATTCATTTTGGAATCTAAATGAGTTAGCATACACAAAGTACTTAGAGCAGTACAACATACGCTAAGCAGTTAATAATAATGATGATAACTATTATTATTATTATTAATGGATGGTGGTCCGTTTAGACACATCTGGCACATCTTGGTTCCCTGGTTTAGTCCACCTTTGGGTCTTTTTAATCGGTAATTTGTCTGGCTCAAAGAGATGGATACGTCCATCCTTCCATCCAGTAATCATGTATTCAATAAACATAAATTGGAAGTCACAGGTTTAGATGCTGAAAAGACAGCAATAAATAGACATAGTCTGGGGATGATGGGAAGGCGCAAGATCAGTTGTTGTAGCTGTTTTGGATTTCATGGAGCAATAATATTGCAGATACAAATTTGGAGAGTGGCACTGGGTTGTTAGCATTTTATTTTGCCAAGTAAGGATGTTAAAAAGAGGCAATTTCATTTTGTATCACCATATTTCAATCCCTAAACAGGAGGAAGAACATAATATCAGGATAGATAAGTCTATAAATTTAAATAAATTTAGTGTTGAGGAAAAGAGCTGACTATGTTTACCTGGCACAAAATAGGTGTTCAATAATTATTTGCTGAATGAATATGCAGACCAGTGAAACTCTGCAGACTAGTTTTAAGGAATGTGGAAGAAAACGGCCTTCTGGTTGTGCACTTAGATTAGAATCTGCAGAGAAAATTAGATGCAAAGATGTATCTGATTAGCAGAAGGTAGGGGATGATATTCAAATAAAAAGGGTTATCAAAAAAAAAGGGTTATCAAGAACAACGCTTGGAGTGCTCTTCTGTAAATTATGGGAATGAATTTTGTTTCATAAATCAAAATTTTTTATGAGCTTTGTGATATTTATATGCTTTGTGGTTGAAGGTTATATTACTGAGAGTTTAAGCAGAAACTTCATGGTTAACACTTAAATATCTTAGAAGCACTCTTCTGGCTCTCAGTAGAGATAACGAGACAGGACCTGTAAGGGTATAAATTGAGAGACCTTTTATTCACCAGGATCATCTTTTATCAGTGCCCTTTGTTCACTATGAACGTATTTCCAAGGAATGTTACTATTTTTTTTGCCTTTTGTACTTTATCTTTCCAACACACAACTATAATAGACTTATGTCAGCAGGATGCTTTCTCCTAAGGCTTATTAAATACTATTGGGTGCTACATTTTCTCTTAATTTTAACCAAGGCTGAACAATTTTTTTTCTTAATGGTTTTTTTTCTCCAGGAACCACTGATCAAAAAGTGGCTAAAATCCAACTGATTTCTTAAGATTGAAAGTAACAACATTTCTTTTTATAGCCTATGATACATTTATCTAAAATGAGGATGATTTTGTAGTTTTGAAAAGTGCCAGCATTTGAAGGACAGCAAATCAGTATGGGAACAGCAGATTGAAAGGGTGTACCTTTCTACTCTATGATTGTTTTTATAAACTTGGACTCTCTGGGGTTGGGAGACTGATAAGTGGGGTAGAATTTTTTTGAAGACATCAAATTATAGATGGCAGGAATGAAGAGTCACATTTCCTGGGAATCAGAGTCTTCTTAAGGCCTATCTCGGGTGAGCAGTGACAGACAGACTCTGGATGATGATACCACCCCGGAAGTCCAGCTCAGCTTCTTTGGGATATAGAAATGAAATTGTCTCTGGGAAGTGGCATTATGACCATTTATACTTTCGATTTTGATGTTTTCAATGTTCTATGATAAAAAATAAATTTTTAAAAAATCTCTGAGAGAGTGTTAGTATGTTTTTCCAAATAAAAAGTCAAGTAATGTATGTCGAAGACCTAAACTTCTTGAGGAGTAATTCAAATTTTCATTCAAAACCTATTTACCCTTATTCTGGGCACAATTCTAATGTGTTTGATTAGTTGTTTTATTAGGTTGTTTCAGTGGAAAAGGAGTAAATAACAAAGGGTAAAGAACTTGCAGTTGCAAAAGCAAAGGCACTAACTATAATTTAAGAAAAAAAAAATAGAGCCTGACAGCAAGAGTGGCAAATATTCTAAATCTAAACATGAAAAAGTTTTTTTGTTTTTTTTTTTTGCGGTACGCGGGCCTCTCACTGCTGTGACCTCTCCCGTTGCGGAGCACAGGCTCCGGACGCGCAGGCTCAGCGGCCATGGCTCACGGGCCCAGCCGCTCCGCGGCATGTGGGATCTTCCCGGATCGGGGCACGAACCCGTGTCACCTGCATCGGCAGGCGGATTCTCAACCACTGCGCCACCAGGGAAGCCCGAAAAAGTTTTTTTAAACAAAAAAATTCCAATCCATTCCACTGAGTATAGAGGCATAGTCTTTGTGTTCTTTGATTCTGTCCCCCCTCAAAGTAACATTGTATTTAATGCCTTTTAATTAAGATGACAGGAGTATGTGTAATGTGTTTAAATATTTTTTTTCCTTTTAAGCATGTTTAAGAAGAAATTTAAGGGGAAGCTGTCATTATAGGGGTAGTTCATTCCTTCAGCCAGGGAATTCTCTTAAATGCAACATGTTTGTAAGAGAGGCAGAATTATAAGTGAATTTATCCAAACCCTCTCCAAAAAAATCTTTTCCTGCCCCCTTAAAATCATGCCTCTATTTAGTAGTCAAGGAGAGTCAGCCAGAGAAAAAGTTACCAGATTGAAGCTGTAAGCCTTTTATATTTTCTGCAGAAGAAAACTAGAACACTCATTCTCCTTTCCATGGTGAAACCCATTAGAATCTAAAGGAAAGGTAAGATCTCTGTGCTCTGGGTGGTGATCAACTGGACTCTAGTATTCATTTTCTAAATTGCACTCTGCATGAGCTGCTCTATGGTAATTTCTGAGACATTATATGGGTTTACAGTATTTCTACATCTGGGTATCTTTGTGCTGCTTTTGCTGTTTCTGAAATCAGGTCAGGTCATTTTAGCCACAGCATATGGTTAGGGACCAACTCAAAGCCTCCTTTTCCATGGCCTCATCATCTCAGCACTTACTGATTCCTGTGTTTTCTGACCTTCTGGAGTATTTGTCATTTATTCCACAGAACTTAATCCTTTGTTAACTGCTAACTTCCATTGCTGCTTTTCCATTTTACTCTCTGAGTTTGGGTCAGATTAGAAACTACACAAGGCTATCTCATATCACTTCTGTGTCACTACAAAGACTAGCTCAGTCCGTGCATATAAGCTGTCACTCAGTAAGTATATGATGACCAGTTAATATATTAAAATCTAAGTTTAAGAGAAAATATATTGAGCATTAGGGACATACATAATATTCAGATTATTATATTTGAATATATTTATATATTTATACCACACCTTGAATCAAAATAATTTAATATGGCTTAATATATCTACTTAATGTTTTATCTAGACTGTTTACTTGAAATTTCCTTAACTGATTATTGATAGAGAAGTCAGGGAATACATTGGGGCTTATACTAATATGGATAAACATTGTGAAGTCCAAAAAAAGTTCTGTAAGTCCTCTGTAGATCTGTCTACTTTTAAACACTATGCAAACGTGATTAATCTCATATGTGCTTTATTACACATCTATATTCTGTAATGGTTACACCAGCTATAATCATCTTGTATCCCCACCCTGATAAGAGGTTTTCAACATATGATTCAAAGAGCAGCAACAACTACAGAAGTACATTTAGACTTAATATTGAGCCCAAGGTTTAGAAAACTATCTACGGGAAAGGACTTAGCTAGTTTTTAAAATTATTACTTTGTTGTGGACCTAATACTTTTGTAAAATACAATACAAATGGACTTGGATGTTGTAGCAGTATGAAATGTTCTACATGCTTAGACTCAATTTTTTTTTTTTTTTTTTTTTTTTGTGGTATGCGGGCCTCCCTCTGCTGCGGCCTCTCCCGTTGCGGAGCACAGGCTCCGGACGCGCAGGCTCAGCGTCCATGGCTCACGGGCCCAGCCGCTCCGCGGCATGTGGGATCTTCCCGGACCGGGGCGCGAACCTGGTTCCCCTGCATCGGCAGGCGGACGCGCAACCACTGCGCCACCAGGGAAGCCCTAGACTCAATTTTTGTACTTATCTCATTGCACATTGGTAGCAAACAGTTTGTAAACTGGCATAGGCCCATAAACAACCCTGAGGAGCACGGTTTAGAAGACATTAAGCCTAAAGGCATTATCTGCAATTGCTCCATTAAATTACTGAATGTGTACAGAATTATGTGGGCTGTGGGAATTTCCAGGTCATGGAGGACAGCCTTGGTAGTCAGACAGAATTGGTATTCTAATTCTGTCTCTTCTACTTATTAGTTGTGTGACCATAGGTGTCTTATTTACCTTATTTGAGCCTGAGTTCTTCATCCCTAAAATGGGGTATATTAGTCAATGTTCTCCCGAGATACAAAAGCAACAGATATATTTATTTTTATTATGATATTATATATCTATATCTCTATTTAAGATATATAGAGGTTTATATCTATATCTAGATATAACGAAATTTATTATGAGGAATTGGCTCACATGATTATGCAGGCTGATAAGTCCCATGGTCTGCCATCTACAATCTGGAGTCCCAGGAATCCGATGGTGTAGTTTGAAGGCCTGAGAACCAGACAGCGAATGATGTAGATTCCAGCTTGAGTCCAAAAGGCTGAGACAGGAGTGGCAAGGGTAGATATAGAGTGAATTCATACTTCCTTTGCCTTTTTGATTTGTTCAAGCCCTCAGCAGATTTGGTGGTGCCTACCGACACTGGGGAGCGCCATCTGCTTTAATCAGTTTAACAATGTAGAAGCTAATCTCTTTTGGAAACACCCTCATGGACACACTCAGAAATAATGTTTAACCAGATATCTGGGAATCTTACGGCTCAGTCAAGTTGGCACATAATATTAACCATCATATTAATATATGATATTAACTATATCAGCCAGTCAGTTTCCAACTAGGAGACAAAAACTATACAGAGATTATTAAAAGAGAAGTTTAGTATAAAAATTGTAAGCTATAACAGAAGATGGATATAATGAGAGATTGATTAATAGGAAGGAAGTAAACCTTTGAGTACAAGAATAGAAAAGGTAAGGCTCAGCCACTATCCTGAGGGCTGGCAGAGCCCCAGGAAAAGGACCCTTCCAGAACTGAGATCCAGAACCTCATTGGAGAGGGCATGACTGTGGCTCACTGGATGGCATAGAAGTCACTGTGGTGCATGCTTGTGGCTTTTGCTGGAAATCCACTGTCTGCGGTTCAAGGGGAATTTGTTGTGAAGCTGCCTGGGGTGGTACGTGGGGGTGGGGTGCGGGTGTCAGAAGAAGTTTCTGGGTAAGCATCCAGAACACGGGATTCTCTCTAAACCTGTACTCCAGTTAATATGCTGTCTTCTGCTGGGTATCCCCGACTCCAGCTGCGCTCTGATATGGAACAGGTCAAGTCTCTAGGAAGAGTGATAAATTTTCAAGTCTCCTGAAAGTTGTTTTTAAGATTCAGGGGAAGTGAGGAGAGAGTATGGAAGGTAATATATATACTGAAAATGTTGAGGCCCTTCTCCAGGAGGATTTAGAACTCATTTTCAGCAATATGCTGAAAATATAATGAGCTTCGTGGTTTCTAAGCTACACCCCAAAGGAAATATTAATTTGATTCCTTTAAGTTGCAAGAAACAGAAACCAATCCTTTCTATCTTGAAGAAAAAAAGGAATTCATTGGAGAGATATTAGGGAAGCTTATGAAATTAAAGAAAAAGTTGAACATCCTGGAGTTTGGAAGAGAAGATCTTCGTGCAATTCTGGAGTCTCAGAAGCAGAAATTAATGTCCTTTCTATCTTCAACTCTTGCCATCACCTCAACTCAGCTCCAGTAAGTGTCAATCCCCAGGCCTCACTATTAGGCATAGAGGACAGCCTAATGACTGATTCAGTCTGGGCAAGATGGAGCCCTTGCCCGGATCTTCCAGTGATGGCCCAGGGCACAGGTCACAGAATATGGTCATGACCACAAGATATCTGAACTGGGTATCGGAGTCAGAACCAGAAATACTGGCATTCTGTTGAGCCAGGAAGCCAATGGAGGGAAAGCTACACGAAGGAGAAATTTTACCTGTAACTGTTCTTGCTAATAAAATGTGCAAGGAACTATCTGGGAGCAGCCAGTCCCATTCTCTCAATTGAGAGCTGGTCCTCATTTGGGAATCTTCAATTTGTGACTGGCCAGATTTCCATTACCATCAGATAAAGCCTGGCAATAATGAACATCTTCCTGATAACTCGTGTCATTATTTTCCAAGGAGCTGAAATGGCAATTAATGCAAAAGCTGTGCTTATTGGTTCATGAAATTTGAGTGTGTGCAGTCCTTTGATACTGCATCTTCTTGATAGTGAAAGTTTGGGAGGGGGCGGGAAACATACTGCACATTAAAGACTCAATTTATTTGACAGGATATTGCAACAAAGATAACCTCATGTATATGAAAATCTTGGGCTTTTGTTTGTTTTACCAGAGACAACAGAGCACGAAGCAGGTGTTCTCTTCATTCCTCCTCCTCTCAGAGCCCCAACCCACTCCTTCACTTTGTTGACCTCCTTAATTAGGCAACTGTAGGGTTGAGATGACATTGACTGTTCACTCAAGGACACGGCTCAGAGTTCTGTCCATAAAACTCCTCACTCTGAGTTCTTAGTAGGAGGCCAGGCTGAGCAATTTTATCTGATAAATTCCCAAGCCCTCAAGGAGACATCGAGGCATGGAGGGGTAGAAAGATCTCGTCTGCAGCATAAGAAAATATGAAATTGTGCTTAATTAATAAGGATTCTGGGATTGAGAGCCTCATAGCTGGAAGCCCTGAATATGCTCCTCCTTTTATTAAGTTGTGAGTTTCAGTTGTGACAAAATCTGGATTGGGTAGGGTTTTGTTGTCTAATATTTGTCATGATGAAAGTGAAAGAAATGCTGAGGGGAGGCTACAAGAACTCTTAACACACACACACACACACACACACACACACAGAAGAGGAGGAAGCAATGTGACTAGAGAGACTGAGACTGGAGTGCTGTGGCCACAAGCCAAGGAATGCCACAGCCATCAAAAGCTAGAAGATGAGCATAGGCAAGAATTGGAAACTGAGCAGAAATAATAGGGAAGTTTCTCAAAATTCGGGACTTTCAGGATTGGAAAATCTAACGGTTTTGGACTCGAAACACTAAGTAATAAGAATGAATACAAGTTTGAATGAAGACATATTAGGATTTTTGTAGTTAAACAGAAACCTTCCTCTTGCAACAAAGAACTTACGGATGTTTCTTTCTCACCCAAGTCTATTTTTTAGGTGGCCTCAAAGAAACTACCATTAAGATGAAAGACTTGGGAGCAAGAAAACCATAAAATTAAGCAATGTTTAGTAATAATGTCACAGGCTCTTGGCACATGGAGCTGAATAGAAACAATTGTATCAGAAGCCTAAGAGAACTGAAATGTCAAAGTCATCACAAGCCTGGACTAAAAAAGTCCTGTGCTTATAAATCAGCCTGAAGGTACCATCAGGACATGCTATGAAGAAGCCGTAGACTCCAAGGAGGGAACACTTCCCAATGCCCAGTTCAGAGGTGACCATGGAGGACAATAGACAAAAAGAAACTCCCAGGGAACAGAACCAGGGGCTATGGAGAGCTATGGACAAGGGAGTTTCTCAGAAAAAGCAGAAGCAGAGTCAAAGCATGTAACTTCTTCCATTGCGAAGGCAGAGGTTCTTTATTATTTCTTCCTGGAAAGATTCCTTATTGCTGTGGACCATGGCTGCTAAGTATCACCATTCTCCCCTTTACACAAAGGAAACCTTAATTGGACTGTGGGTCACAACCCACAAGGAGACACACCTGTCCCTGATGGAGAACACTATACACCATAAAGGGATTTGGACGTTGTCCCAGATACAGTGACTGGATGGGACTTTGGGTTGACTTCTTTGGGGAGGCAGTGAGTGTGTTTTATGTGTGGGAAGAAGGGTGTAGTAGAGGGACTGGCTCTGCAGAGATGGCTCACTGTTCATAAATATTTATGCTTCACCTTCCGTATTGTTGGTGGGAAATGGTGCCTTGCTAAGAGCCACCGTTACCAGCCTCACTTCCTTCAAGGTGAGGCCATATGATCAGTACTTCAGCAAGGAAGTGATGTGCATTCCTCATTTAAGAAATGCCTTCTCTACCCTCTCTTTCCCTTTCTTCCTGGATGCAGTGAACTCTGAGAACTTAGGGTATGGTAGAGCCACAAGATGTTAGGACTGAGGGTCTCTGGACCACCTACTCCACAAGGGAAAAACATTCACCAACCAGGAACACCTGCATTGGGTTGTTACATGAGGGAGAAGAAGTGACTTTTACGTTGAACTACTACATTGTAGGATTTATTTATTATAGCATTTTGTATCATACTAATGTATATATCACATATACACACATGCACAAACACATACTACTCACAGCCGCATACAAACACACTTTCTTTTTTTCTTTTATTGAAGTATAGTTGCTGTACAATTTTATATTAGTTACAGGTGTATAATATTAGTGATTCACAATTTCATAGCTATTATAAATGTTATATTCCATTTATAGTTATTAAAAATATTGGCTATACTCCCCATGTTGTACAATATATCCTTGTAGCTTATTTTATACCTAATAGTTTGTACCTCCTAATCCCCTACCCCTATATTGCCCCTCTACCCTTCTCTGTCCCCACTGGTAACTACTATTTCATTCTCTATATCTCTGAGACTTCATTTTTACTATATTCACTATTTTGTTGTATTTTTTAGATTCCACATATAAGTGATATCATACAGTATTTGTCTTTCTCTGTCTGACTTGTTTCACTTAGCATAATGCCCTTCAAGTCTCTCCATGTTGCTGCATTATTTCATTTTTCATTCTTTTTTATGGCTGAGTAGTATTCCATTGTAGAAATATACCACATCTTCTTTATCCATTCATCTGTTTATGGACACCATTCTTTTTTATGGCTGAGTAGTATTCCATTGTAGAAATATACCACATCTTCTTTATCCATTCATCTGTTTATGGACACTTAGGTTCCTTCCACATCTTGGCATCTGTAAATAATTCTGCTAAGAACATTGGGGTACGTGTATCTTTTTGAATTAATGTTTTTGGTTTTTTTCAGATATATACCCAGGAGTGGAATTGCTGGGTCATATGGTAGCTCTGTTTTTAGTTTTTTCAGAAACCTCCATACTGTTGTCCACAATGGCTGCACCAGTGCACACTGCACTAACAGTGTTCGAGGGTTCCCTTTTCTCCACATTTGTTATTTGTGTTCTTTTTGATGATAGCCATTCTGACAGGATCTTACACACTTTCTTACACTTTATTGGGAAACTCTTTGACTTCTGTGCTATGCCAGCACATGTGCCAGAAAGTCCTGGGTCCATGACCTCTTTGGACCATTGAGGGCATATTTACAGTTAGGAAAAGAAGTTCTTGATTAGCAAAGACTGATGTTGTAGTTTGGAATTTATCCAGAAATGCTTTGCTCTCTTGAGTCATATTTTTTAAAGGTCAAGAGCCCTTTTGCTATACATGGAGATGGGTAGGTGAGGTGGTAGAGTAGAAGTAAGTAGTTAGAACTGGAATGGTTTGTGGATGGAGAAGTGAGTCTGTTTTCAGGAGACGATGACTAGCTGGTGGTAGAGCTAGGCTTGGGGGTGAGATCTGCTGAGTCTCTGTTCAATGATCTTTCTACCTGACTGGTCTTCTTGCCACTTTGAGAAACCACTTAAATCACACATCAGGGACAAATCAGTAAGCTCTAACAAAAAGCTTATTCCTAGAGGAAATTAAAACTATTGACAACAGTGAAGTTCAAGATTACTTGTAAGCGCCAATCATCCTGCGATACATAGCTTCACGAATGATTAAATGGAAGGTGGTTATGACAGAGAATCAGCACTCACTCTTCGCTCATTATGGGGTTTACTATTTTCGAAAAAACTGTTTTCCAATTTTTTTAAAAGATGTTTTCCAATACATCTTTAATGTTTTATTTTTAACCTCATTATTTTTCTAAGTTCAAATAATATTTTAAGTGACCCCTCTGCTCGTTCCTCCTGGATCTCTGAGCAGCTGGCCTTTGCCACTTTAACGAGGATTCTGGAGACCATCAGCATGGACTGTTTAAAACCCTGACTCCTCCCCTCAAACCTGCCTGTACCCTTTCTTACTTAACTTCAGAAGAATAGAAATTCCTCTTCCTGCCTAACTCTAAATCCTTCATCTGTGCTCATGGTACCATTTCCGTCTAGTTCTTCCTGAAGTTTGCATCATCAACTATTCTCTCATTCTCTCTCCTATATGTTTAAATTCTCATCTTAGCCTGTAAACATGCCTGCATCTCTTTATAAACAATCCCCAAATTAAACCTTCCAACCTTTTCCAGCTGATACCTTATCTACTCTGTTCCCTTAGATATCATCAAAATTCTTGAGTTTTCTGTGTTCACTCTCTCCACCACCTCGTATCTCCTTTACTCCTTACCTCAGTGTTCCTTTGAAAGTTACCAGTAAGTTCCTAATTGCAAAGCATTGGAATCACTTGATTTCTATCTTCTTTGACTTATCTGTGATATTTCACATTAGTTATCACTCCCTTTTCTTTTGACTCTCTTGGTTCTTCTTTTACTGCTCTAAGAGCATCTACTTCATCTCCTTTACCACTTCCTGTTCTTCTTAGGATTTACAGCCTAAAGCTGGAATATCATGGTATGTTGCCCTTATATGAATGAAATGGTATAATTTGTGTAAAAGGTATGGCAAGCACTTGGGACAGAGTAAGTGTTTGGGAAAAAATATATAGTCACTCTTAATGAGTTCAGTTTTAGAATGGTCAATTTGAAATGCTTGTGACATCCTACAGGCAGCTAGAAATAAGGGTCTGGATTTCAAGACTGAAAGCTCAAGTTGTGGACCTGATTTCATCAGTGCACAGTGACAGCTGAAGATATGGGAGTTTATGAAATCACCCAGGGAGTGTGTGTCTGTCAGGATAGGCTGGGTTATGCTGAGGTATCCCCAAGACTTAGTGGCTTTAAGCGACAAATTTTAGTTCTCATTTATGATATGTGTCTATTGTGGGTTAGCAGCTCATTGTTATTATTCAAGTACTCAGGCTGCCTGCGTAGTTGCCAACTGAAACGGGGACAGTTGTAGTGAGAGAAGGAAAGGAGCTCTGGAGAGTCTCACATAAGCAAGAAAGTGCTCTGGTTCCTTTTGCTCACAACTGATTGGGTAAATCTTATCATGAGGTGCACTCATCCATAAGTACAGGAAAGAAACGCATTTCTACCATATGCCATGGAGGTGGAGAGCCAGAAATATTTGATGAGTAGCACCCATACTACCAGACTATGTCTGGGGTGGAAAGCAAATAGCATACACTTAGGAGAACAGACTGGATTGCCTTTCACTGTCGTCTGCCTTTCCCCTCCCCAGCCCAATGCCTGCATTGTTTTTCAGATCTCACTTTTCCAGATACTCAAGCCTGATATCTCTAAATATCTGTGGCTCTTTCATTTCCTTCAGTCTTCACCTCTAATTTAAATATAAAATTCTATCAATTCAATAAGCATGGTATTTACTGAATCCATTCCCTTCTCTCTGTCGTCTCTGGGACTATTATTAGAGCCTCCAAACTGCTCTCAGTTAGACTGACCTTCAAAAGCACAAGTTTTGTCATCCCACATGGCTTTAAAAATAGATTTTTTTCTAATAAAATAATTTGCAGGATAGGATAAAGATGGAATGTTGGTGGTTATATATGAGAGTTTTTATATATTAAAATATAAGCTGGAGATAGGAAAAAATGTAGAAAACAGAAAAGTAAAAAGGAATAAATACATATCTCCTTGTGGAATTTGACGTGTTCACTTGCTCCTTCTTGAGACTACTCATGTGGTTCTAACACCCTCTCTAGTTTTCTGTCTAACTGCTTATCTGCCCTTTATCAGTTCTTTCTTCCTCTGCAGGAATCTTGGGCTCTTGTTTTGGTTCAAGTCTCCTCTTCTCTTACTCTGTAGATCCTCTCTGCTGGTCTTAGTGGTCTCATCCATACCTTATCACACACATATCCAGCACCAACCCCTTTCTTAATGTTAAGCGTAGTATGTGCAAAATATAAGTCATTTCTCATATATACACTACCAAATGTAAAATAGATAGCTAGTGGGAAGCAGCCGCATAGCACAGGGAGATCAGCTCGGTGCTTTGTGACCACCTAGAGGGGTGGGATAGGGAGGGTGGGAGGGAGATGCCAGCGCGAGGGGATATGGGGATGTATGTATACTTATAGCTGATTCACTTTGTTGTACAACAGAAACTATCAACATTGTAAAGCAATTATACTCCAATAAAGATATAAAAATATAAAATAAAAATTTTAAGTCATTTCTCTCCCTCCCACCCCAATTATTCCTCTGCCCAATTCCTTACGTGTTGCACAAGCCAGGCATCTAATTATCCTTAAGTTTTCCCTCTTCTATACCCTTTTTACACAATTAGAAACAAGCACAATTGTTTCTAAATTCACTCTAGCCTTCTTACTTTCTTCTCCATACCCATTGTCACTGCCTTAATTCAGGCACTTACCATTTCTCACCTGGGGAGCGGCAAGAAAGGCTCTTTGTGGGTCTCCCTCTATCTCCCTTACCTTTCCCACAACCCTCAATCCACCAATACAGCCTGTCACTGCAGACGTAGACTGATTCTTCTAAAAAATAAAGCTGATCATGTTATTCCTCTTTTAATTCTTCAGTGCCTCCCTGTTGTCTTCAAGATAAAATCTATGGTCCTTAAGCACGGCACAGAAGGTTTTCATGACCTGATTCTTCCTTGCTTCTCAGTCTTGCTTGCAGTCTTATCTCTTGTAGATTCTTCAGGGGCCCCTTGAAATTCAGAGATGCCAATTTTTGGTCCTTTAAGGCAGCACATTGTTTACTTCTCTATAAAGATCTTTTCTGCATGGCATGGTCTTTTCTTATCCTTCCTATTTCCACACACCCTTTTTCTTATGAGATCAAGTACATTCTACTCCTACTCATCATTTAGGATTCCACTCTGCAGTGAACTCTTTTAAACCAGAGTTTTTGTGACATTCCCGAAATCCCCCCCTCTGTTCTAGTTCCATCCTCTGGTTTCCACGACATTCTGTATCCAGCTTTAACTTGGCAATTGATTATTACACTGTAGGGTAATTTTGTATTAACCATGATTTGCTTGAAGGAAAATAACTTTGTATTCCCGGCATCTAGAATAGTACCTGGCACAAACATGTCATTCAGAAATCCTGGTGAAACGAATGACTGTGCTCAGTGCTCCCATGGCACTTTGGACAGCAGCACTTTTATCACCGTGGTGCCGTTATTTCATTTATGTTTCTTTCTCCACCAGACTGTGAAACATCCCCAACATTTACACAATTCTAGCCACAAAATAAGTACTGTAGAAACGTTACCTGATGTTGCCTAATTTGGAAGTTGTTATATATTTCAAAATACTGTTCAAGGTAAGGATTTATTTCAGAGCTTCATATAAAGCAGGATATATGGCCGGTTATTATTTTCATGATGACCATAAGATGTAGAGATGGGGAGAACCTGATACTAATTTTATATGAACTTTCTTCTTCTTCCACAGTTAATTTAATTCTCTTAGCTTTTCAAGATTGTTCCTAACAAATATAAGAAGTTGTCCTAATGTCTTCCTAAGGGGAATGAAAGGAGTGAGAGGGAAGTAAGAACAGACGAGAGAAGAGACTTCCCTGGTGGTCCAGTGGTTAAGCCTCTGTGCTTCCAGTGCAGGGGGTGTGGGTTTGATCCCACGTCAGGGAACTAAGATCCCATATGCCTTGCGGTGTGGCAAAAAAAAAAAAAAAAAAAAAAAAAAAGGAAAGAATGAAGGAAGGGGAAGGAAGAGAAAGGAAAGTTTACTTATCCAATACCCTGATATTTATTTAAAAAAAAAAGAAATTTAAAAAAAGTTAATTATTCAAGTGTTTCATTTCAGGAAACAGACTGGAAGATGTCTTTACATATTTAAAACCACATATAAATATTTATACATTTGAAAGAATTGATTAAAAGTGTACTACGTCTAACACCATATTTAAGTTGTAAATTCAACATATATTAGAGGAAATGAAACTGTTTTATTCCCCTCCTTGTGTTAGTATCACACTTTGTTATATACCGCAGTGAAGGGACACTGTTGTAATGCTGGAACAAAAGAAACATCAGCATTTCCAGCACATCTTAAATGCATACTGGCAATAGATGAGAATGACAAATAATTTCTGATGTGTTTTTCTTAACTGTTCCATTTTCATGTTTTAACACACTCCTTAAATTTGCTGGTTAAATCTTTTCCATCAGTTTTGAATTATTTTCTTGGGGGAAATGATTAAGGAAGAAAATCTCTCTTAGGGGAAAAGTTCTCAGTAATATGAGTTAATCAGAAAACAAATAAAAGAGGATTAAATTCAGTGAGGCAGCTACATTTCTAAATATGTTTTCCATCTCTTCAATCAAGAAAAGAGTCTTGTTCTTAAGAGACTTATAATCTAATTGGGGAAACAGAGCATATACATAAAAAGATGATTAACACTATGGGGAATCCAAATGAATAGGCCAGACAGTAAATGTTTCCAATTTCAGAGTCTGGAGTAGTGCCTGAAAGCTGGGGTGACTGGATTTTAAACTGATGTTCAAAGAAATGGGGTGGGAGGAGATAGGGAGTGATTGTTAATGAATATAGGGTTTCTTTTGGGGGAGGGTGCAAATGTTCTAAAATTGATTGTGCTGACAGTTGCATGTTATCTGTGACTATATTAAAAGCCATTTAATTATACATTTCCAATGGGTGAATTGTATAGTATGTGAATTATATCTCAATAAAACTGCTATTTAACAAAATCAGCTATGGTCTTGGCACCAGTTACTGAAATGGGGACTGCAGGAGCTATGGATATTCTCTCTCCCCTTTCCCTTTATATACTGTTTGTGCTGAACTTTACAATTTAGTTCACAAGTCACTAGACCAATGAGAAGCCACATCCAAAATAGATGTGAGTGACTGCATATCACCTGAAGTTCATGAAGTATTGAGATAAAAATAATAATGACTGATGGATCTTTGTGTCTCCTTTCTGTGAGGAGAGTATGAGAACAACTTTCCGTAATGAAGAGTTGCACCATATCAGGGGGAAGCTTGCTGGTGGTGTATGAGGATCAAATATGGTAGACAGGCAAGAATAGATTCAACGTGATCTATCTTTGGCTTGTTTTGCTCTCAGATCCATTCTTCACTCTTCTTTGACTCTGCTCTGTGTAACCTCCCCTGGAGTTGTGGGGAGAGGGGTAACTTCTGGGGATTGCATTTTCCAGGTTATAATGACCACTGGCTTCTGGATTGGTTTGTCCAGAAAGAGGCACTAGCGGACACTGGAGGACAAGAAGTGAGAATCCAGGGTATTTCTCACTGTCTTCCTGCTTGAGCAGTGTCTCTGGCAACAGCTGCATCTTTTTTGTTGTTGTTGCTGTAGCTTCTGCCATGGTTGCAGCTTCTTCTGGGTGATCTTAAATCTTGAACCTTCTACCAAAACCTCCTCTCCTTATTATTCTAGTCAAGATTAGCTTTTGCTAATCTATGTGTTACTTCATCATCCCCTGTTTGGCTTCCATCACTTGTGTAACAAATCTTCTGTATTAAGTTCTCTCTGTATAGAACATTTTGAGTGGTTTCTGGTTTTCTGTTTGGATCTTCAAATGACAGAGTATGAGCTTAGTAAATGTTTGTTGAATAAATACACTTAGTAAATGAGGAACTGGAAACATCCTGGGTCCACTACAAACATGGAGACGTTTGGTGAAGATAGTAAATTTGGGTTTAGGCATGTAGAATTTGGGAAAATGTGGTGGTAATGAATCATTGGCTGTAGTATGGGAAGAGGGTTGGGACTGGGTACACAAAACTTGGGATCTGTTTCCGTAGAAATGAGTCCTGAAGTAGAAGCAATAGGAAAAAGGAACCAAGCGAGAATGTGGAGAAGATGAAGGAAAATAAAAGATCATGGAGAAAAACTTAAGTAGCTACAGAGACAGACTTTAGGAAACCAATAAAGGATTAGAAAGATTAGTCAAAGTTAGGGAAAGATCTGCTTAGCAGTGACGGTGATGTCATGGAAACCAGGTAAAAGAGATAAAGAAGGAAAAAATAGTTAAATGGTACATAATACAGGGTAGTCAGGGAAAAGGGAGACTGAAAAAGTTTATTGAATTTGGTGATTAGGAGGTTATTAATGATTTTGAAGGTGTGGTTTCATTAGTAATGTAATTATCACATATTGGCTTATCACATATTGACAAATGGTTATTTAGGTGAAGAAAAAATTGAGGTTAAAGTATACAGAGATAATTTGATTGTAGAACTTTTTTCAGAAATGAAAGACAGAACTAGAACAGTAGCTAGAAGGGGTATAATAGGTTTTTTTTTAAGGAAATTTAAAATCTAGACAAATTTGTAAATGAAGGAAAAAATACCAATGGATATTGAATGAATGAGAATGAAGGAACTACAGAGGATAAATGATAGAATTAAATGCTGGGAAAAGTGAGCAAAAACAGGGTTCAGGACACAAGGAAGTGGATACACTAGTGAAAATGTAAAATACTTATTCTTCTCTTAGGTAGAGAAACAGATTTGGAGATGGAGAATAGAGAAACTTAAGGAGCTTGTGATAGACAGCCTGGACATCTGTTGATAGTGAGGGAGGTGGGATATTGATAAACATTTCTGAGAGACTGATGAAGGTTAGGGAGCAAGAAATCCATGAGCAGGGTGTCAGCAGAGAAAGTGATTGGTGGGCAAGGTTAAGGGAATGCTGGTGGATAGGGTAGGTTTGAGAAGTAGTAGGATGCGGTGGGAAAGTCAGTAGCACTTGATTACCCATCTGAATGAGGCAACATAGAAAGTGTTAAGTGAAGGCTGACACCAAGTTTACTACCACTGATAGAAAATGTGTCTCTGGATGGGAGTAGGTGAAAAGTGATGTGCTTGGTGTATACATGACATCTTAAGTTTGAGTTGAAAATGTCCAGTGTGCTTTTGGAGATGTTGGACTAAATCTCTGAGAAGCAGATGTAGATTTGAAGTCAAAAGGAAAGAGTTGAGAGTGAGGCTAAGAAAGTGAATTGTGAATTCAGAGCTCTGAGATACACAGTGTAGAACAAGAAAATTAGAATTCCAAGAACTAAATGCATAACCACATCTGGGAGTGAGAGAGGAAATGCAGTCAGGATATGAAGAAATGAAAATTAAAAACCTTCTCTCAAGTGGAAAGTAACAGTGCGTTCTCTCTAAGTTAAATTCCCGTAATCCAAATGTTTCACAAGTGGAGCCACTCGTTTTGTCCATATCCTGCACATTTGCATCCCTACTAAACATCTTGCAGATCTCTTTGAATGGCTCTTAATCTTTTTCCATGTTTAAGAAGATGAGCCCATTCACAGAGAAGCACTCTAGCTGAAAGAGAAATTTCTGCTAATGGTTCGTAATAGGCACATTCATGGGTTACAAAGCACACTGAAAATTCCTAGAGATATATGTATAGGAGCTGAATCGATGCTTGTGGTTGGTTGTGTTAAGGGGAAAAAAACCACAGGCTCAAAATGACGTCACTCGTGCTAAAGCTCATGATACCAAAGCTAGGTGTAAAAACTGACCTGACTACAGTTTCGACCTTCACCAGAAATGTAATATTAATCAACTAGTCTGGAATATCCTGGTAAGCACCAATAAAGTAATGTCATGTGGATCCTCTCCACTCCCCGCTCCTCCAGAGGAAGAAGAGGTAATCTGCATGATGTAACCCTTGCCATTCCCCCCACACACCCCAAAAGATGTCTGGGCCTAAAAATAATCCTTTTTTTCTTTTGCTAATTGCTCCCTTGCTCCACTCTTTTTCCTAAAAACCTTCCCATTTGTATCAATACATCCCCTGGGAGCACCCTTCTAGTTGCTAAATGGAATGCTGCCTGATTCCTGAATCACTGAACGAAGCCAATCCTATCTTCAAATTTACTTGGCTGAATTTTGTGTTTTAGTAGTTGAGAGCAGGAACATGGAGCTGTCATAGTCAGGTCTTTAGATTTGTTCTAAGTCCTTTGAAATAGATGACTACAGTCCCAGGTTTTCTCAGGAATTCATTGTGGCCTAAGATTACACTATGGTGGCTTAGTCTTGCCTAAGACATCTGAAACATAAATTAAACAGGATATTATTCTATTCATTTAAAATAAGCTCTTTACAATATTAAAAAAAACGCTAGTTCCTCAGAGTTGACATGTTCGTGAAGCTACAGGTAGCATTCTGGTAATGGTCATCTCTGACCCCCAATGGATTCAAGCCAAATTGCTTATCGGAGGCCAATAAATGGAAGTGGAAGTAGGGGTGGGGTTATATCAATATCACATGAGAAACCCTTTGAAATACACATGCTCTGAAATCTCTCTTCTTTCCCCACTGCATCCCTCGCAAAATACCACCAACTTAAATTTACTTTAGGATAATTCTTGTCATTGTTAAAAGAAATTTATGCATTAATAGTGAATCGTGCTTTCTGCTTTGAGGAAATATTCCTGATCCAAAGACCTAGAAGCATCTAAATATTTCTGTGACAGCCACCTAGCAATTCCTGTAAGCTTACAGGTATTTCCTGGTTTCAAAGTGAAATCCTAGCCATGTAGGATGATTCTAACTTCTTGACAGGGCTCAGATTTGCCCGCTCCTCTCCATTCTCACTGCCGTGTGTGGCTCAAACAACTATCATCTCTAGTCTGATTATGAAACTTATTTCTTAACCCTATCCTTACCTTTAATCTTATTCATGCAAATTTTTTTTGTATTGCTATCAGAATAAACTTTAAAATCACAAATTGTTAATGTTATCCATTCATTTGTTAAAAAAGATTTGTTGAGCATCGACTATTTGTCAGACCCTATATTAGATGCCAGAAATACAATACTGACTGAAAAGTTCAATGGGAAAGACATACAATGAAGTAATCACGCTAAAGAACATATGAGCTACACAGGGATGTCAGGAAAGTGAGCAACATCCTGAGATGGGGGAGAGACGTGTGAAGCAGCGAGGAGGAAAGGGAGGTTAATCTAGAACAAGGAAACTGTGCTTGCAGCAGGAGTCGGGGGAGGGGGAACATGCTCTGTTTGAAGAACTGAGGGAAGCCAGAATGGCTGGAGGTCAGAGAGAGTGAGGTGAGATAAGTTGGGAAAGGTAGCAAGAGCTTCACCATGCAGGTTCTTATAGGCCCTTTTCATCACAAGAGCATTGCGAAGGTGTTAAACGTGGTAAAGATGGGATTAGATTTGCATTTTGAACAGATCTGGCTTTGATGCGAGTATCAGATTGCAGGAAAATCAACTGGGGAGACTGGATAGTTCTTTACCACCATAGTCCAGATGAGAGATAGTGGTAACTTTGAGGAGGGTGGCAACAGTGGCTGAGGAGATAAATTGATGGATTAGAGAGATATTTTAGTAGTGGTTTGGTGACAGGACGAAAATGGGGATGAAGAGGTTTAGTGTGAAGGATGCTGCATATTTCTCTGGCTTATGAAGCGGCACAGATGATGGTGACTTTCACTGGAAAATGGAATACCAGATGAGAGCTAGTCTTGGAGGGAGACTAGATGTATTGAGTTTGGGTGCGTTGAATTTAAAGTGATATAGAGATTTCTAAGTTTCAAAGTGTTTGATGGCCTTCCATTGCCAAAGAGTTCAATCAAATTTCTTCAAAATGGATTTATAAAATCTTTGTGATCTAATTCCAGGCTCATCTTCCATCATATTCACATATGCTCCTTGTTTCAACCATTCTGAATTTGTGGAAATTTCCTGAATGCCCCAAAGTATTTCATAGATTGATAGCTTTGCAAATACTGTTATTTTTGCTGCACAGATCTTTCCCTCTACTCCCTTCTAGAATGCCAAGTTAACTCTTAGAGTTCTTTAGTGCTCAGCTTAAGCATCATCTCCTCTAGAAAGAGTTGCTTTTAGCTTGTCCCTAACTATATATATAAGTGTGTGTGTGTGTGTGTGTGTGTATATATGTATAGTGTGTGTGTATACATACATACACACATACATATACATCTATATATATATATATATAGGTGTATTGTATATGAAACCATGGGTAATTAGTCAAATCCATTTCACCTGCCTTACTAACCAAGGTTGTCGTAGGACTTGCATGTCCTCCAAGTGGCATGCAGTCTAAGCAATAAGATGTTTGCCCGAGTCATTTTCCAGAAACCTGGAGTCAGCTGCATCTAGTTCCAGCTGAGCTGGTTAAGACTGGATGGGGCCACCTACCCTTCAACTGGGCCTGTGCAAGGGTCCACTCTGTGACTTTTCCAATGTGCAGAGACCTGTAGTTTAGTTATGCCTGCACACCTTTTTCCAATCATTTATCCCCAGGCTCCCCACACCTCCCACACCTCAGACCGCCCTGCTTTATTCATCACATAAATATCCTGAGCCCCTTGCCTTCAGGGAGGTGGATTTGAGATTTGTTCTCCTGTCTTCTTGCTTGGCTATATTGCAAAGAAAACTTCTCTTTGCTACAGACCTCGATGTCTCAGCTTTTTGGCTTGCTGTGTGTTGGGCAAGATGAACCTGCTTCAGTAGCATATGTATATGTATATAATTGTTTATGATGGTCAATTTATTAGCCTATCCCACTAGATTGTGAATTCCTTGAGGTCGGGGGCTATATTTTGTTCATTTCTATAAACCCAATGTGTAGCAGTCAATAAATGAATTCAATAATGGAATAAATGAAATAATGAATTTTGAACACTTTTCCTTCTTTCCAGGAAATTTTTCTTTTAAATAGACTATTTTTGGTTAATGTAACCAGAGACTGCTGACAATACTGAAAAATCAGAACTCCTGCACCTATGAAAGATTTATATTAACAATATGGAATTAGGGACTTTCCTGGTGGTCCAGTGGTTAAGACTTTGCCTTCCAATGCAGGGGGTGCGGGTTCGATCCCTGGGCGGGGAGCTAAGATCCCACATGCCTTGCAGCCGAAAAACCAAAACATAAAAAAACAGAAGCAATATTGTAACAAATTCAGTAAAGACTTTAAAAAACAAAAACAAAATGGAACTAAAGAATTCATGTCTTTGTTTCCCTGCCCCATCAAAAATAAAACCTGCAATTAAAAAACCATAACGTTGGGCTTCCCTGGTGGCGCAGTGGTTGGGAGTCCGCCTGCCGGTGCGGGAGACGCGGGTTCGTGCCCCGGTCCGGAGGATCCCACATGCCATGGAGCGGCTGGGCCCGTGAGCCATGGCCGCTGGGCCTGCGCGTCCGGAGCCTGAGCTCCGCAACGGGAGAGGTCACAACAGTGAGAGGCCCGCGTACCGCCAAAAAAAAAAAAAAAAAAAAAAAAAAAAAAGCCATGATGCCTTCATAAAATACATAGAATATCATTCTAACATGACCATAAACTAAAAGTCAAAGCTAATATGAAAAAGCATAATTAAAAATATTTTTTCCTGATTATAGAAATGTAGTTCCACTGGGAAAAATACAGAAGAGCACAAAAAATATAAAATGTAAATATAATTCTTGGTGGTGAGAGTGGTTCTCTCACCACCAAGAGAGAACCACTTTTAATATTTTATTCGTAAATCTTTTCTGTTCTTTTTCTGTGTAAGCACATGCATTTTACCATCTTTCCTAATGGAGAAAAGCATTAGGTATGCCAAAGGCTAGCATTCTAAACCACCTTTTAACTAGCAGTCAGAGTGATTATGTGTTAAAAAAAATACGTGAAGGTTTTCTGGTTCTCTCCAGGGCCTGTACCTCCTACTTCCTCTCTTCAAGGGGTTAGAGGACTATTCAGGGCCAGGTTCACCATGGGTAGGCTGGCTATTCTCTCTCTTTCTAGAAATAAGTGAACTTGGTATCTTTAAGAGTCACATTTGGAGAGAGTAAAAGATCACACCTGGTCCTCAAGCCTGAGCTTTGTGCTCAACACAGTTTTTTAAACCGGCAGCCTTGCTGTGGGGCTATTATTCAACTACTGGGAGTTTTAAACTTAACTGCTGGAATGGATGAGTCATACTGTGAGTCAGATTCATTTTCTTATATATACCCCTCTAAAGAGGTATGTGGGGAGGACACATCACTGTTAAGCAAGTACTCAGGCATTTCTGTGTTCCCAGGACATAAATGCATTTGAAATTCCACCTCTGAATTCTAACTAACACTGTGCATCTCATAAGATTAAGGGATAAAGTGGTGGCAAGAGTGTATACAGATCATATGTTCATTTGGCCACATGGAATACCACAATAGCAACTGAGAGATTGTAAAAAAAAATATATATATATACACACATACACATAAAACACACATATATATAGTTTGTATATATGTATGTAGACACACACGCACGTTTGTACGTTCATGTACACATACATACATTCACGTGCAGGCACACACACATCATCATCAAAAAAGTAAGCTCCAGACCTAGGATATTCGTCAGAATTATTTCTGTTTATTTTATGGCAGTTTTGAAAATCCGAAATATATTTGCTTTACTTTTGTTTGATTTTACAAAATGACAGTATTTTTAATCAGTTGATACAGTTTAATTCTAATGTGGCAGATTGGCTTGTTAATTATTAGAAGTCTTTCCCCCTAAGTGTTCATTCATTCTCTTATTATTCACTTGGTTACTTGGCTGAGAAATAATGTCACAATAATTGGCTGTGAGTTTCTTAGCTTAGTTTTTAAGGCAACATGAACACTGTCGTTTCCCTTGCCCTTGACCATGTTTTTGTCGCATCCTGCCATCGGCTCATGCTTAGGTGTAGCCGTTTACATATACTTTACTCATGGCCCCAATCCCTGTTTGCTTTCCTACCTTGTGAGTTACAGTGAATTTTGTGGAAGTCTGAAAAGAAGGCGACAATGACAGAAACACCAAATGCACCAAACCCCCTCAGCCTCTCCTGTTGAGAGTCCAGTTGGAACCATCCTTAAATGCATTGCGTGTAGGCCTGGTTTTCCCAAAGCTGTCTCACCCAGGAGGCTGTTGAAGATTTGGAGGTGACAGTTGTGTTACAGAACACCATTCTGGGGAGACGGCACTCTGTTTAAGGGAATCAAAAAGACTTTCTCAGGTTTCTTTTATCCAGAGGATCTGAGAGGACTTCTCTCTATGAACTGTAGGTCAAGCAAATGTGTCTCTAAGAATGTTTTGTTCAACAGTGGTACTGCATAGTTTGACCGTGGCTCAGAGCACTTATTCTGTCAGGGATCCATTGAACAAAGAGTCCAGTTGGAGCTTTCCTAGCTTAAAGTTATCTATCATTATTAAATTTCCTCCTCTGTTGTTCTTTTTTGTCATTGTCTTAGTTTCCCTTGAAATAGTAACTTTTAAATCAGCCAGACTTATGATATTTTTATGTCATCCATCCTTTCACTCTGAAATGTAAGTGATGTTTATTCAGTCATTGGTCATTCTTTGAAAAATTATATATTTTTATAGAAAACACAGCTCATAACACATATGCCACTATAATCCTACACTTAAGATCGTTGAGGCACATTAATCACTTTAAATATTTTTCTAATTGAAGGAAGGAATATACCCATGGGCTTTATTACTTCAGTTTTAAAGAATATTGTTAGATATTGAATAATTTAAAAATTGTGTTTGTATCTGTTTAACCTATGTGTCCCAAATAAATGACATATAAATGGTTCATAGTTAAAAACAATGTAAAACAAATACCCTCGATATGAAGATTACATCAACCAAAAAGATGATATTTGTAGTAGATGCTGTAGTGTTTTTCCCGGACTCCTGAGGACCAAGATACTTATTCATAAAAATAAATTGTTTTAACCACCTAACATGATATTTGAACATCTATGATATAGCAAGTGATAAGACAGACATGATCTTTACTCTCTTTAACATAGAATCCATCAAGGTAGGTGGATATGGAACAAGAAATAAATTTGATGACTAATTTGAAAAGAAACAACAAGAGAATGTAAGAAACTTAAAGGTAATATCCCAACTTTTACTCCCAGAATTATAGAATAACAAGAAAACAATTTCTAGAATTTGGAAGTTTCTTTCATTGATGGAAGTTCTTTGCAATATACAGAAATATAATTTTATTATTTCTGTATGGAAAATAAAAATAGCATCTCACTCAGGCTCATCTGGTTTTAGTTGTTTTGCTATATACCTTTGCTCCTAGCTTTCTCATGGTTGGCTCCATCTCATTCTTTAAGGATTTGGCCTATTCCAGTCCTTTTCTGACCATATTTCTTTATGTCCTGATTATTTTCATCATAGCACTAGATACTATTAGTAATCATTTGATTTTTTTTTTTTTTTTTTTCTTGTGGTACGCGGGCCTCTCACTGTTGTGGCCTCTCCCGTTGCGGAGCACAGGCTCCGGACACGCAGCCTCAGCGGCCATGGCTCACGGGGCCCAGCCGCTCTGCCGCATGTGGGATCCTCCCGGACCGGGGCACGAACCCGTGTCCCCTGCATCGGCAGGCGGACTCTCAACCACTGCACCACCAGGGAAGCCCTCATTTGATATTTTTTATTGCCTGTTTTTTATTCCCAAATGACAGGTCCCATGTCTGTTTTATTTCCCTATGTATTAGGCAGCAACTGTTATTATGTGGACATAGAGTTTGCTCTGAATAAATTTTCAATGAAAAATGGATGAGCAAAACTCATAAGACAATGAGGTAAGGTTGAATTTCCAGTTGTCCTAGAGAATATAAATGATACTCTTACCCACTTGACCACTGTCTATTAAATATGATCAATGAAGTCCCAAGAGATTTTGTTATTTTTTAAAGAATCCTATGATTGAATAAGTTTGGCAATCATTGACTTAAATAAACTTAACCTGAGTCCCTTGGAATTCTCAGTATATCTATCTATATATCAATAACTGTATCTGTATCTCCATGGAGGATAGTTTGAGAAATGCTTGCTTACTCTGTTAGGAGTTGGGACCTATTAGGTGACAGATCACAGAGCTTTGCAATCTAGTTTAGCAGTGAACATGGCTGGGTCTGATTCAAAGATGGCCTCAGGAAGATGTGGGGACATGAATTGACTAGAAAGGTTGTGCCTCCATCCTTTTGGGACTGGTAGACTTTTATGTAAAGCTACTTCCTAGTCACAGTAAAGACTTCTGCACCCTGGGAGGGAATAGAGAAATGATCAGTCAACTTCCTACCCTGATCCTTGTTGAGCTGTTGCCCATGCTGTACCCCTAAGGCTGTTGTCTGTGTTCTTTACAGTTCAGCCTGTTGGGAATTTTATCTCCTCAAAAACCCTTACACCACACTTGCTATTTTTTTTTCTCGAAAGTAGCTTACTGGTCTTATCCCTGCCCTCCAGGAATCCTGTATTAATACACTGCATAGCAAGAGATATTTTAAGATCAAGAGGAAAAGATGTTCTCCCATCATCTAGACAATTCATGCTCAGGGTTCATGCCCCTGTCCAGTGGATGATCTCACTTTATAGGTCTAAACATAAGACCCTCTGCAGTGTTAGAGATGCAGACCTCTGGTGAGGATCATCTGACCCTCTCCTGCACGTGGTCCAACAGGCAACTTATAAAGAAGAAGAAAAAGAGGTCCTTCCTGCCTTTGCCTCAGTGTGGCCACCATCTGGTAATTTCCCCTCTCCTGGTGACATGGGTCTCCTGGGTTAACCTTGTGGGACCCATATCTTCCCAGAGCTATGTTCATCTGGAACAGAAGAGCTGGTGAATGGAAGAGAGCCTTCCCGGCTCCAGCCACTTCCATTCAGCCTGTGCAATGCCACTCTTATCTCCCAAGGACTGATGATAACATCCTCACCCAGCTTTCTAGAGTGGCCTGTATTCATGTGTTACTTGTAACTAAAATTTAATTTGACGGTAGCAACACTCTTCCAAATCTCTTTTGCTTCCATTCTGATCTAACCTATCCAGATGTATTCCAACCCTATATTGTGGAAGTGAATTCATCTAGCATGGTGGGATGTTACCATGTCTTCTGTCATGAGAGGATTACAGTATGGGTCACTGCTTCCCCTTTCCTGAAGGTGGCCCTTAGCTGCTAAGAATTGCTAGGGATGCAGTCTGTCTTGTAGATGTTCAACATTCTCTTGAGGGCAGCTGTTTTTGCTCAGAGTGACCAGTACTTGAGCTTTAAACAGAGACCATTGCATCGCTCTGAGTGGGAGTTGACTCTATTTTTTACCCTTAAATTGAACCCCAAAGTCTTGGAGACATGAATAATAGTGTTTTCAAAGTATTTTTAGCCCTATGAAGTATTGGGATATTTTCTTCTTATGATAGGGTTATTGTGAGAATGTAATAAAATATATAATGTGCGTTGCACATTACTTGGCATATCTTGGGTACATATTGGGTACTCAGTAAGTTTTAATTATTTTCTCTCTCATAAATTTAGTACAAAAAGATGAAAATGTGTTTGTATTCTTGCTTCCAGTATCCAGTTTTTCTGTACCAGAACCTTAATGCTCCTGGGTCAGAATTCTAGCAGCTGTAAAGTGGAAATTAAATTCTTCTGTAGGTCACTGAAGATAGGGAGGAAGTTGGGGGGTTCTCTTTTGAACAGTATTTTTATGCCACTGAACAAAACTGTAAGAACCAGACTGCACAGACTTCCCTGTATCTCACTGACATGCAGCTGAGGTAATACCTGCAGCATTCCTAGCCCTTCCATTTCAGTGGCTCATAATCTTTTCTTTCTGTGAGAGAGGCAAATAGTATTCTTGATCCTGATTACCTGGATTAATATTGAAAAACCTTTTCAGGCTGGTGTCCTAGAGAAATTGAAGACGTTCCCTTTCCATTTGAAATGACTTAAACTGTGAGGCTGGAACAAAGGATTCATCTCTTTGGTAATCATCTCACCTTCTCGTCACTTGGTGTCCAATTAAATAAATGACTACCTGATTTTTTGTCAATTGTCAGCAGATCTGGCTTTCACTTTTAATCAGCCTGCACATCATGTGAGCTTTTAAATTCCTTTTTCACCCTTTCCTTTGTCCATATGTGTGAGAGTAGGAGTTGAAAAGAGTATGTTTAAGACGATGATAAATATGCAGATTCCTGTAAGCATTCTTCATATTCTTTCTGAGTCACCTTTCCTCTGCAAAAATAATTAGCCACTGATTTAGCTTGTCAGGATCACTGAATGACTTCCTCAATGCCTTCCATTGAGGAAGATGTTTTTAAGGACTGTTTTTTCTACTTTTCACTGCTATTCCTATCTTTAAAGCACATAGCTTCCTTTTAAACAACAAAAACATGCTCTTTAACTGGAAATTGGTTGGAGGAAAAATAGATGCTTGAAAACAGGAACGTATTATCTCTCTTTGAATGACTTGGGAGTCTGTCCTCCTGGTCTGTGGGTATGGATGGTCCTGTAATGTGTGTTTCTATGCTACTCAGATTGGATGAGATCTGATTCTTTTTCTCAAGAAAAAAGTCCTCCATTCAAAGAGGATTGCAAGTCAAGGGGATACCAGAACGGAAGACAGAAATGTTAAGAGAAGAAATAAAGATTCAGTAACATTCACATGGACTGATCGGCAGCGTTAATCTATACGTGCGTAGAGTCTTCGCTTCCTTCATACCCTGCAATACAGGCAGTGCCATTAGGAGGGGAGTCTGGAAGTTGACATCTTTTCTGGCAGGAGTATGGATGTCCCAGCACCTGGGAAAAGTTTACCTGTCATCTTTTCTTTACCTTTGACGCAGATGAAAATGGTCGCTTTCAATTAATGTGTGTCGGGACCAAAAGTAAAATAACAAAGGAGAGTTAAAAATAGCTTGTAAAACTTTTCTTTCTAGCAGTATGACCCACCAGTTATTTCACTACCCCCAAAATGTTGCTAGGCAAAATTTAACAAGACATTTTGATTGCATGGCTGAGTGTTAAAAGATAGAAAGAGAAAACCCCCATGAGAGGAAGGTGAAAATCAAGGAGATGAGCTGTCTTAGGGGCACTTGCTGGATTTAGTGACCAGGTTTTAATTGCCCCTTGGAGTGGGAGACAGACTTGTGCTCTGTAAGATGGAAATCAATTAGCTTTAACTTCATATAAAACCAGTATCCTAACAGTTGGTGAAAGAATGGGTTAAGAAAAAGTATATATGTATCAGCAGAGGTAGACTTTGAGAAAAAGTGTCTGTGTTGGCCTTGGTGGTGGATAGAAGGAAAAAAAAAATGTCACCACTGAGAATTCGTAACCTAGGTCTGGCCACATTTCATTCAGTTTTGAAAAGATAACGTTTACCTCTTGAACACTTGCAGTGATAATGCATATTAGCATAGTCCCCAGGACGCACTAAACTAATGTGTGAATCCTTTCTGTAGGGCCATGCTCTCTGCACAGGCTAAGAGCAAGTGTCATTGGAAGTAACGCAAAGCAAATTTAGGACCCCCAAGAACTTAAAATAATGGGAAATCGAGATTCATATTATTTTCTTTAAAGGTGTACTGCAGGGCTTCCCTGGTGGCACAGCGGTTGAGAATCTGCCTGCCAATGCAGGGGACACGGGTTCGAGCCCTGGTCTGGGAAGATCCCACATGCCGCGGAGCAGCTGGGCCCGTAAGCCACAATTACTGAGCCTGCGCGTCTGGAGCCTGTGCTCTGCAACAAGAGAGGCCGTGATAGTGAGAGGCCCGCGCACCGCTATGAAGGGTGGCCCCCGCTTGCCACACAACTAGATAAAGCCCTCACACAGAAATGAAGACCCAACACAGCCATAAATAAATAAATTAATTAATAAATTTTAAAAAAAAGTGTACTGCAAATTGTTATAAAAAGAAGAGATGAAATAAAAATGTGATAAATTAATAGGCTGTTAGAATAAAGCAGGAAGGTTTAGAAAAGAACCAGAATACGATTTCTGATAATGAAAAATACAACTGTTGTAATGAATCATTTAACAGGCTGAAGAGTAGATTAGACACAGTGAAGAAAGAATTTGTGAACTAAAAGCTAGGCATAGTGAAATTCATCAGGAAACAGCAAAAAGAGATAAAAAGATAAACAGAGAGGGAGATTAAAAGACGGAGAAGAGAATGAGAAACTCTCACATACATTTAACTTGCATCCAGATAGAGAAAATTGAAAAAATGAGAAGCAATAGTCAGTGAGGTAATGAGTGAGAATTTTCCAGAATTGAGGAGGGATACGAATCTACAAAATAAAGATAGTCCTAAGCAGGATACATTAAAAAAAAAAAGAAATCCCCATGTAAACACATTGTAATGAAACTGTAGAACACCAAAGATCTTAAAAGCTGCCAGAAAGAAAAGACAGATTACTTACAATGAAGCTACTCTTGTACTGACAACAGATTTCTCAACAACAATAAAAGTGGGAAAAATGCTTGGAACCTAAAAACAGAATAGAGAGCTCAAATTAACTGGTTGAAATAAATCCAAATAAACCAGTATTTATAATAAAATTTAGTAGACTAAAGCTATCACAACAATTTTCTTCACTGAGGAATTTCATGTGATTTTTTTTTTTCTTTTCCAGTTAAATAGTAAGAATTAGTCTTTTGCTATCAATGAGGCCACATTCATTCATTAAATATAAATAAATTCACTTCTTTATTTCCAGCACATAGTAGACACTTAGTTTTTTGTGCTGGAAACAGATAAGTAAAGGAAGGTGGCAAAGTCTCTGTTGTCATAGATGTTACATTCATTCAAAAAGCCATTCACTAACTGACTATAATGTGCAAGATATTTCTTAAAAGACATCTCCACGTTAAAAAAATGTTTTTGAACCAAAGATAGTTTCTTAATTTTCCTGTAAGAAAATTAAAAATTTCTCATTTTTATTCGTTAAGATACAATAAAAAATCACAAACCTCTGTAACTGAGATTAAGAATTCTACTTTTAGAACATTATCATAGTTCATAGCATTTTTGCTACTGAATTAATGATAGCTGAAAAATTTCTGCCAAAACACCCTACTGAGAGTTGAGGAAATATCAAATATTCAATAATTAAATCTATTGGGTAATCATATCTTACTGGATAAAGAAATGATCCGAAAATTAAGGAATTGAACATTTAGAGTTTATGTCTAGTTGGCTATAAAAGTATCTGAAAGCTCCTCAGGAGTAGCGACTCTCTGTTCTGTTTAGTGTTCTATCCCCAGCATGTAGCACAGTCCCTGGCATGAAGTAAGTGCTCAATAAATATTGATCGAATCTCTGTTGTGAATGAATGACCTTCGCAAGTTAACTAAACTAAATTACACCACACAAGGCCAGTGAGAAAAACGCAAATCAAAATCAATTACATTTTCCTTTCTACAATTCTAGGAGATTGGAAAAAATAAATAAACTAGAACATAGGAATATACTTTTGACCCTTTAAATGAAACTCCATATGAATTGAACTGTGATTATCATAGTTTTAAGTTTTATGATCTGAATCATTTCTTTACCCAATTGTATTAAATACCAGCATGAGTATAGAAAACCCAGTCTTGCCATACTTGTCAGTGAGAGTCACACATGGGCAAATTTTCTGTGTGTTTGGGATTAAATGGGAAATGCAGTGTGTATATGTGAAAGAAGATTAACTACAATGGCTGTCTAACTCTGGTAAAAAAGTATCCTTAACGTTTGCTGATCTCTTCATTTTTTTGATCAGAGAACGAGCTGTGGATCAGCATGAAACAGAGTAAATTTAAGGAGTATTTGTGCCAGAAAATTCAGTCTGCATTTTTCAGTCAGGAATGGTCATATCATAATCCTACTTGAGATCTAATTCATCTCTAAAAGAAAGCCCTGAAGGGCCAAAGAGCATCCTTTTGACTTTTTGTGTACAGCACCTGGCATGGTAGGCAACATGTGGAGGTCGATCCATTTTCTTTGTTACAGTGATAATGGTGAATAAAAGCCCGTTCAGAAGATATGAAGAAGCCACTCCACAACATGGACTTTGAAGTGGCAAATATTGCTGTAGGGCAAAAGCTCATCATTTAAAAATCTTAGGGGGAAGAAGGTCCTCAATAAATACTGAGGATCATTACCAGTTGGCTTCAGCATAAAATATATTGGAAACAGACATCTTAAACTGATTTGGGTTTAAAAAATTGATGCTGGTGATAATTTGAATGCATGGAACCATGCCCACATGCCTAAATTGCAGGAAAAGGAAGAAATGAGTGACTAACGTAATCTCAACACAAGATGCTAAAACAATTAGATTGCCCAAATCAAAACAAACATTAAAACTGGTCATTTAGGCTAGTTACCCAAGAGTATAACAAGTATGGGAAAGCATACATATATTAAGCCCTCAGTTATTAATTTTTTTTAAAAGCGAGCCTATTATAAAGATATGGGGCAGACAGGAACTTGGAACAAGGGCCAGGGAGTTACTTGTTTGGGGAAGGGTATCTGAACTGGCCTGGGGTCCTCTGGGGACCATTTCTATACTGAGGTATCATCATTGGCAAGCACTGAGAGATGATATCTTAACTTTTCCCAAAGACCCAGAATAATCATATGCATTATTTCTTAATTCATCTTTATGAAGATAGGGATTTCTTCCCTTTCCCCAAATAAATAGAGCAAACAGAATTCAAACACTTTTTACAGCCTCTCATCACTGTCCTAGTATAATGACGGAAGACACATTAAGTCTTTAATTATTAGCAATCTGGCTAGCACTTCATAACAAAGTCTACTTGTTAATTGAGATGAAATGTGTTTTGTCATCAACAAATTGAAACAATATTGCTATGCATGCTACAATGTTTGTTTCTCTCTTCTCATATCGTAATATGAAAAGATCATTAGTCTAGCACCATTTGGTCATCATACCCTCTCTGAGTTTCAGAGCAATTCCAAAGAAATCAGATATTCCAATACAATGCACTCAATCTGTTGAGTTCTTCTCATTAATTTTGGAAATTAAATGGTTATGCTTATTAATGTGAGCTTTCACCATTCTCCAAGCCTTCAAAACGGAACTGAAAAAATGGCATTACCTGAATCCATATTGGGAAAATGTGAATAATGCCAGTGTTCTTTTTTGGTGGGGGAGGGATTCTTCAAGGGCAAACCAAGTTGTTTCTGTTCTATATGCATAGGTTGGGGAGAAGCAGCTTATCAAAAAGGCAGGAAATAAAAGAGCAGGGTAACTATTAATAGAACTTCAATTTAGAATTTTTGATTTCTTTGTGCTCAGCCTATTGCTCATGGTGGTGCATCTGAAAGTCACAAAAATCAGTGAGAGGGTTTTTGAAGACACAGAGTATGAAGGTCCAATCTGCTGCCTTAATGCCACATTCCTTGAGGCTGAGAAGGAGTTTAATCAATATATATATATTTTGGATTTAGATGTATTTCAGGGTCAGATACCTTCTTTGAAGGATGTGGATATGACTAGATAATTGGCCTCAGTGTTTTCTCTTTCCATCAATGAGTCTAGAGAAAACATCAGAGGAATACCCTAGGTTTTATCTCAGCATTCACGTGTGCTGACACAGCATGGAAGAGGAACATGCCAAGAAAGATGAGAAAAAAACCAGTGGTGAAAAAGTTTCCCATGACTTGTGAACTCTTTCTTTCTCTCCTTATGTAATCGTTCGTGGTGTAATCCATAGCATTAAAAGTCAGGCTTTTTAGTTTCTGGCACTTCCTGCAGAAAGAGTTCATTGGCCTTACCTGGGGAAGGAATTATGCCGACAGGCAGTAGCCAGCAGTGACCTGAACGATTTCATCTTCCACGCTATCTGTCATCTTATATCCCAACCATTTCTCAGTCATCCTATTCCTTAAAGAAATAAGACTGCCATCTTCTGGTGGCCTTCAGTGTAGTTATGTGACTATCATTAGCATAGTCATTTTCTTTGCTATAGAGATTACTCTATTACCATTTATATCATTTAAATATGCTTGTCTTAGGCTTCAGGAATAAAAATTCAGATTTGGCCAACAAAATGGAGAACTGACTGCATGCTGACAGTTTTACCATTTTTTTCTTTTGATGTGTTCATATCAACCCATCTGTGTTGTAGGTATTGCAGTGGAATAAAAACTTACTTGATGATTCATTTCTAGAATCAGCACATCAGGCAAATACTGTATATAGTCAAAACTATATGAGAAAAATTGTATGAATTGCTCATAAAGTGTAATAAACATGATTTTGTGTATACAGTGATACATAGTAAAGAGAATATCACCAGTATATAGTGTCTGCAGTATGATTATATATAATGAAGTATGCAGATATAACATAATTTTATAGTGTTTTTAATTATGTAAAAGAGGGCCATTTGGTTGAATATCCTAAGTTAAATGTAATATAATATCTCTACTTTACAAACAAGATAATTAAAACTCAGATAATATATGCCCCAAGTCATATATTCTAAGAAACAAAATTAAATTGTGTGCTCATATATTTATTCTGAGTGTAAACCTGGTGTTAAAGTTTTGAGACTTCAAGGCTTGCAGAAAAGACCAAATTCATTGGAGTACAATACTTTTCAAAAAGATAAATCTCACTTCTGTACTGATATTTGTTGTTTGATATTTGATATATTATCTCACTTCTGTACTGATATTTGTTGACTCATTTAGTGATTCCAAAAGATTTATTCCCTGTACCTGCTCCCTATCCTGACCTTGTCTATTTGAACAGATCCCATGTCTCAGCTCATTTCTTCTCTCTTTTACCAGGGAGAATTTAAATAACATACAATTTGTGTTAGAAAATATTTCTTTAGTTCTCACACTGGTTATCTATCCATATTAATACACTGACATCTCTACTGCTCAAGAAAAATCTGTGAGACATTAACAATAAGTGTGACATTTAATAAAACGTGGTCTATCACTACTGAGCAGAGAACATTGGAAATACAACCTGTATCAAAGTTAAATTCATTAATATTATTATTGATACATACCAAGGTAACTATAGAGTGTTCTGAAAAAGAGGGAGTCAGGGAAATGTACTTGCAGGCTGGAGTTGATTGTATGGCTGGGCTTCTCAGGAACTGGTCAGAATTTGTAAACTGGGGAGTTTTCCAGTTAGAGGTTTTATGAATCCAGGCAAAGTTAAGTAGTTTTGTCTTGGAACATATGGGTCTCAATGAAGTGAGAAATTTGATCTTCAATAATTTGCTTGCATGTCACAGTTTGTTATAGTTTACCTGTTTCGTGAGTTAGAAGACAGTTTTGCAAGTTGTTCTGTTTCACTTTCTCAATAATTTAATAATTTCATATTTGGCAGCCTTGATTCTGCAGAGATAAAATTTGTGATTCCTTCCTCTTTGCCTCTAACAGCTGTTTTTTTCTTCAGATATTTATAAATGATCAGATATGTGTCAGACACTGTACTGTTGTTACATGGAGCTTATAATCTATTTAGACAGTAATTTAATTATATGATTAAAGCAACTATTGTTTGGCTTTTCCACTCTATGTCTGCATTAAAAAAAAAAGATTCTAATCTTTAATTGAATTCCTCTCTGCAATGAACTGAATGTCAAGTGTCTGCCCCCCCACCTCAAACACCCAAATTCATTTGTTGAAATCCTAACTCCCAATGTGATGCCATTAGGAGGTGGGGCCTTTGGGAAGTAATTAGGTCATAAGGGTGGAGCCCTCGTGAATGGGATTAGTGCCCTTATAAAAGGGACCCCAGAGAACTCTTTCAGTTTCTTTCCATTATGGAAGAATACAACACAAAGAAGGCAGTCTGCAACCTGAAAGAGGACTCTTACCAGAACCAGACCATGATGGCACCCTGATCTTGGACTTCAGCCTCCAGAACTGTGAGAAATAAATTTTTGTTACCACCCAGTCTATGGTACTTTGTTATAACAGCCCAAACTAAGACTCTCTCTAATTCATGTGGAAAGATATTTGGTTTTTACCTGCAGTGGCAAAGAATATTGTCTGAATTAGCTATAGAGGTCTTGACTTATAGATGAGCATGTGGCTGTCTGAAATTACAGCTTGCTATAATTAGGTGTGACCACTTGATGAAATTATGGCAACAGAATATAAGTGAAAATGGTGTTTACATTCAAGGAAGCATGTTCAACACAAAAGGAAGTTGTATGCCTTCTTCGAAACTTTTCCCCTTCTAATGGCTGTAATGCAAATGTGATGGCTGGAGTTGATCAGCATCTTGGACAATTAGGTGGAATCTGTATGATGAGAATGACAGAGGAACAAAATGGAAGAAACCAGAGTCCCTAAGAATAATTAAGTCCCATTTACCTTCAGAGTTCATTTACTTCAGCAAGAAATAATTGTTTATCTTGTTTAGACCATTTCTACTTTGGGACTTCTGTCACTACTTAAACCTACTTTGCTCAAGGGTAAAATAAGCAAGAATTGAAAGTATTGCATATAACAAGCCCACCACAGATGGATAATCTTTGGAATATTGAATATTTTAAACTTTAGTAATTTTCAATCATGAGACTGTAAAGTTCCTTATATGGCACTTCTTACATTTCATAAAATTTTACAGATGTGAACTTACTTGATCCTTATGACAATGTGTAAAGGAAACAGGAAAAGTATTAATGACCTCATTTCAAGGATGAGGTAACTGTGACTCAGAAGAATTATCACGTTCTCAAGCTTACCGAGGAGGGTGGTAATATATTCAGGGCTAAAATCCAGGCCATCCTGGTCCAGAGATTTTCCTACCACAGTTCTTGAGTGGCAACTCATGCTTTCCCTGGCATTCAGTAATTATGAGAGGTTAATCAGGACTCCATGTTTTTGTCTTAGACACTTATGTTTGAATATATCACAACTGATAAAGGATGTTTATTCTTTTCAGAGGCACCTGACTGAAAGAGTCAAGTCTGGGAGTCCTGGGCACTAACTCTGACTGTTCTAACTTAACTTCTTGTCTGTTAAAAGAAAGCAGTAGAGAAAAAATTACCTCTAAGGAATACATTCTCTCTAGGGGGGCCATCCAGCACTGATACCTTCTGATTGGTTATGAGAGTCTAACCAACATGTAAACACCTCTTTGCTCCCTACTTTTGGAGAAATTATAAAGAATCGAGAGAATGTTTATTAGTTTAAAAAAAGAAAATGCTTCCATTAGAAATTTGTGGCTACTCTATTGCAAGAATCCGTATCTGAGAATAAATATCACCAAAGCTTTGTATGAATTGGGAATGATTTCAATTTCTATTCGTTTCCATGATAGTAGGATTGCAATATTTAAAAAATAAAAATGCAGGATGCCCAAAGAAGTCTGAATTTCAGGTAAGCAATGAATACTTTTTTAGTATCAGTCTGTCCTGTGCAATATTTGGGAAATTCTGAGAATTATTTGTTGTTTATCTGAAATTCTAATTTGACTGAGTGTCTTGTATTTTATCTGGCAATTCTTTGTGGCAGATACTAGAAACTGGCTTGTTTACCACCTAGTCAGCCTCCTTTTAGTGCCTCACCGTATCGTGGAAGCTGTAAAGCATTTTGCATGTGATTTAGGTATTGTTGATCTGTTGCACTTGTCCAAAACTTAAATTCAGGACTGGGTTACACAGTAAGAGAAGAAAGTGTGAAGCTCAATCTCCTTGGTGCAGATCATACAGAGACAATGTTCTCTGGGAGCTAACAGATGTAAACAGAGCTTTCTAGTTTTGCAAGCTGCTTCCTGGTCATGGCAGGAGAAGCAGCTCTTTGGGGTGCCCAGTTAGAGCCTTGAGAATTATTTCTGGAAACTCAATCTAAAGTCTGTTTCCTCAGCCATTGCCTTGATCCGGGAATAAATGCCATCCGGCTTAATCTAGTTGGAATGGTTTCTTTTCTTTGTAACTGGACCATGACTGATATAGTTCTTAAATTATTTTAAATATTAAAGAGAAGGGGGAAAAGTGAGATGTTCTTCCCTGTTTTCAAGCTTATAAACAGCATCATAAAAATAAACATTTATTAAAGAAATACAGCCTCCATACCACCACCCTAAGTAATCCTATATTTCAATTCATCAAAAAGTTGTTTTTGTGTTCCTTCCAGTCCTAGTTCTTATGCAGACATCATTTTTCATATTGTAATCATAATGCAGATACAATTTTACATTCTATTTTCTCCCTTAACATTATTCCATAAATACTTTCTGTATTGTTACATGATTTCCATAATTATTTTAATGGCTGTGTAACTAACAGTTCTTCTAGTTGATGTATCTTAATTCAATTATTCTCCTATTTTTGGATGTAAAGGTTTTTTGTGTGTGTGCCATTATAAATAATTGTTTAGTTAAAGATCAATTCCCAGCAGTGGGATACCTAGGTCAAAGGCTGTGAACATTCTGTGTCTCCTAAAATGTTTTTCCAAATTGCTTTCCATCAGGGATGTGACAATTTTAAATGGATGGCATATTTCATTGGTGACTGAATTAAGGAAAGTCAGTGAAACTAAACATCATCCAGAATGTATGTGACCCAGCTGTACACAACCCACACACAAAAAAGGAGAAATGCATGGAACATGTGGCCAAATAAATAAAAACTGTATTAGAAAGCTTCATTTTTAATAGAACATGATTGTCTCTTGTTCTTTAATTGAAGGATATCTTACTTATTTTAAAGTTTAAAAGCATGTCTTTGCATAAGGAGCCAGAAGTAGCTCCTCTGGCCTTCCATCTCATGTTCTCATTTTCCCAAACTTTGTCTCTTATTCAGCAAAGGGAGCAACCCATCAAGAATATGCTTCTTTTATTAATGCAGATTAATACCCAATGCTTGTTATTTGTTTTCAGATTTGGCTCAGAAATATTGGTGTTGATGCCCCTGTGATGTACAGTTGGCTTCTTGTGAGGAGAAAAGACAGGAACTTTACTCATTTTTAACTAAACTGTTCTTTAAATTTTCTTCCAAAGATTTTCAAATTTGGAGGGTTTTTTCCCAGTCACTAAAAGTAATCTAGACTTATGACTGTCACGTCCTCTTATTTTCCCACCAAAATTACCCCCAGTGTGGCTTTTTAGGTATTCAACTCTAAGTAACTGGAGGTAGTTTCTGGGAGAGGATGCTTCATATAGAAGAACCTGGGTAATTCCCATTGGAAGATGGTAATTTTGGTCCCATTTTGAACCATCAAGATAGAAAATGTTTTCAAGTGTCAGATCTCCTTATGACATGTTGCGATCTTGGAAAATTTCGGACAAAAGTGGCTACTTAATTATCAGGATGGTAGCCAACTAACTTTTCTCAGAGTTGACCAGCTTTTCTTATAGCGTTCTGACTTCATAAAGCAGGGAAACGGTAAATCTTTCTGTTAAGGGCCAGATGGTAAATATTTTCAGCTTTGCAGGCCGTACACTCTCCGTCCCAGTTATTTAACTCTGCCCTTGTAGCGTGAAAGCAGCAATAGAGAATATGTAAATGAATGGGTGTGACCGTGTTCGGATAAAAGTGTATTTACAAAATCAGGCTGCGGGCCCATTTGGCCAGCTGGTCGTAGTTTAGCGACGCCTGACTTCAGGAATCTGGCTTTAGATGGCCTCCAGGAATAATCCAACTTTGTTTCATAAATCTCTTAGCACAAAGATTATCAACTTTACAGTGAGAGAAAAAAAATTAATAAGAAAAAGAAATCTTGGCTTAAAATGAACTCTGATGACTTCTTAAAAAAATAAAGGTTGTGTATGAGATAATCCAGAAGTTGGTATTGCCTCTGTCAGAGTCTGAGTCAATCTAAGGACAGAGTCACTGACTTTAGGACAGTGCTTTTTACTGGCTAGAGTGGATGAACATCCTTAGAGTTCTTGAGGCAGACAGCTAACCCTGCCCATTCCAATGCGGAAACCTAGGGGATTGTGTTAAAGGTCGAGTCTCTGGAATGAGGAGGAATGGGGGTGGGGTGGGCATCCTTCCTAGTCCTCTGTAGCTGCCAATCAGTGGGACAGTCAGAACAACAGCTAGGAGTGCTTGTTAGGCCCTCGGTATGTTGCTGATGTAGTGAACTATAATTTTTAATTTTTTACTTCAAGTTTAGTCAATAGGCTCTCTTTAGTAGTATATGCTTATTATTTATTCTGAGTTGGGACATGCTCAGCTATCCTACTTACAGTAAATATAGTCCACATAATATTAGCTAACATTATTGGATATACCTGGAAGTACATGTAGTATTGAACATACACTTTTCAATTCTCACAGCAACTCTGTTGAGCGGGGAATATTATTAGTCACATTTTATTAGCAAGGAAACAGAGGTACCACGAGTTTAGAGAGCCGTCCTGAGTTACCCACTGAACGTGGGCCATTACACACCCAGTTTTCTTGACTGTAAGGCTCTTAAACATGACACACTGTCTCTTTTGGTTAGGTAGGAAACAAGACCTTTTTTTTCTTCTTCTTTTTTTTTTCCTATTACTTCAAGTAAGCAAGTGGACAGAAGTGAAAAATAGGACACCTCCTGTTATGTCAGAGATGTCTGGTCATCTTTTAAAATGGTCACTTAAAAAGAGTAACCTTTGAAAATGAGAAACCTTCCTGCACATACAGGAATGCTGATCTGCCTGTACTTCTCCTGCCTGTTCACTAAGGAAGATGCACCCTCTTTGGTGAAAGCAAGCATCCCTCCAGTGGGTAAAGCCTTGGAGAGGTAAAAAACAAGATGGATTCCACAGAGGATAATGATTCTGTTTGTCCTCTCTGCAGAATCAACAGTGTACATATTTCTTCTCAGTCTGAGCAATATCCTTTGTTTTCTCCTCCTGCCATTAGACCCTCCAGTGGCTGATTTTCTTCTACTCCTTAGAATCATTTTGATTCTCATCCTCTCTAGCTGTGCCTTGGTGTCTGTCCTTGTTCTTTAATACAATTAGAGATGTTAACTTTTCTTTTAATCAGAGTGACTTTTCTCTAAATTTCAGAGGTTGAAGTGAACATGGAGGTGAGGAAATCACTGAATGAACATGCCAAGCGGCCTATTTCCTCTTATGTTTCATGGGAACTTACCTTTTGGCAGTCCTGATTTCTGGGTTCTGGAATTCCATGAGTGACCAAAATATCAAAAACATTCAGGTGTCATTTATAGCTTGGCCAAATTTTAAATTTTGTCTGGTAAGGACCTTGAAAAACAAAAACAAAACAAAGGACATTGAAAAACAAAAACAAAAACAAATAATTACCATCATAATCACTATCATTTCATAAGAGAAAGAACATTTTAAACACCAGAAGTGGGCTGTAATCTCAGAAAAAGAACAGTGCTTTAAATTGAATTCATTTTGTTTAAAAAAAAAAAACTCACTACATTGTCCTTGCATTTTTCATTTTGCTCTGACAGCTTATAACTTAATTTTGAGCTGGTCCGGGTCCAAGAGCTGGTGTTTGGGAACTGCTGGTATAATGGAAAGAATCTTATCTTGGAGTCAGACAGATCTGGCTTCAAATCCTGACTTCTCCATTTGACTTTGAGCAAGTCAGCCAATGGGTCTGAAGCTCTCCTAATGGGAGGAATTGGGAGACCCTCAGGACATAGCTGTGTGTGCATCTGGTGAGACCCTGTTCCTGATTCATGTCTACTCTTTGTCTTCCTTTTCTCCTTTATGTGTCACAACCATTGAACAATAAGAAACAAAGCAAACTTACCATGAAAGCAATTTTTAATAGTTTTGTTTTTATTGATATAAGCATATGAGTTATTTGAATTGTAGCCATTCTATAAATTCACAAATACCAATTAGTAAAAATTACTTGGGTGATTTCTAAATTATTGGAATAGTTGGCCAATAAACCAAAAGAAAATAAAACAAAGACAATCAAACATGTGGGTAAATCTGGTCCGTTTCTTGGACCTTGGACTAACACCCCTCTGTTAGTACGAAGGCTACTTGGGTGTGTCATCTGACAAGGGCTGTCGCTCTTTGACTGAACATTAGTCAGGTTGCTCTGAGCCCTCTTCTCTATTAGGTCTTACCCTTGGCCTGCCAGTCTAGTTCAGCAAGAATCCTGCCAAGCCAGTTTAGGAGGAGTCCCTCTATCCTTGATACCAAACCAAGTTCCTCTTAATAACTTTCTATCTACTCCCTCACCCTGCCCGTTGGCTACAAATACCCAGCTGCCATTGATGGTATTCAGAGTTACGTTCAGTCTCCATCCCCTATTGCAGTAGTCTTGACCTCTACTGAGATGGTCTTGAATAAAGTCCCCCTTACCTGTTTAACTCTATGCAGTGCAGTTTTTCTTTGATGTATCCCAAACCCACATGATGTTGGAAAGAGATCTACATAAGAAGACGTGGAGGGTCACATAAGGAATTAACCCCAGGAATAGTCAGTTCCAGGCTTTATAAATTAATTTTTTTTTAAATTTCAGGGATTAAAAGTAGATAGAATTGTTCTAATTTCATCATTTTGGGGAAAAGAGAAGTCAATTTCCATCCCTATGAACTAATAATTTGGGAAGGAATTGGGCAAAAGAAGAATCACTCCTTTCTCACTCATGAAGTGTTTGTTAAATGCCTTACATTACCATAATTATTTTTCTAGTGTTCAGAAGACTAGCAAGGCATGTTTCTTAAGTGCCTTCACTGATGACAAGTTTGTTATAGGTAAAAATGCCAAAGGTTTTTTTCCAGCAAGTGTCAGCACTGATATTGCTATTAGTAATTACCTCCCCACCAACACTTTGCTTCCTGCTGCTTCGTGTTGGCTTCTTAATTATGGAAAAGAAAGGAATCCTGGGGGAAGGGGGAGAAAAAGGAGTTCAGAAAGTTTACTTTTCTCTACAGAGCTGCTTAAGAAACCAGTTGGTTTGCATTGTACCTTTGTCCTGAAGTTATAATTTTTTTTCTCTGTAGCGGTTTGCAAGCCATTTCACAATATGGCCCACCTGCTGAGAACTCACGACTTTGATTCTCTTATATCAGTCTTCCACTATGTTGCTAACCTGACAGCGTCACTGAAAGGAAAAGAAAATCTTTTTTTTTTTTTTTTTTTCTGTGAGAGTCAGTGGCAGTTTCGAGTCTAAGCTCCTCCAATGCAGGCTCTGTTCATAAGTATCTTCGTATTCTCTACAGCCCCAATTTGGGGCATAGTTAATGCACAATAAATATGTATTGAATTTATGTAACATCCATTTTTGAACTTTTCATCCTGTTTTTTCCTCTGGCCTATGTTAGTTTTCTAGGGCTGCTGTAACAAGTTACTACAGACTGGGTGGCTTAAAACAACAGAAAATTATTTTCTCAGAGTGCTGGAGGCTAGATGTCCAAAATCAAGTTGTTGGGGGTGCCGTACTGTCTCAGAGAGTTCCTAGCTTCTGGTGCTTGCTGGCAATCCTTGTTATTCCTTGGCTTGCATCACTAGAGTCTCTCTGCCTCTGTCCTACTCCCCTATGTCTGTGTCAGATTCCTTCTTCTTAGTAGGATACCAGTCATTGGATTAAGGCCCACCCCTATTCAGTATGACTTCATCTTAACTTGATTATATCTGCAGAGAACCTATTTTCAAATAAGGTCACATTCAAAGGTCCTGGGTAGGGCTTCCCTGGTGGCGCAGTGGTTGCGCGTCCGCCTGCCGATGCAGGGGAACCGGGTTTGCACCCCGGTCTGGGAGGATCCCGCGTGCCGCGGAGCGGCTGGGCCTGTGAGCCGTGGCCCCTGGGCCTGCGCGTCCGGAGCCTGTGCTCCGCAACGGGGGAGGCTGCAGCAGAGGGAGGCCCGCATACCACAAAAAAAAAAAAAAACAAAAAAAAACCAAAAAACAAAGGTCCTGGGTAGACATGAATTTGGGGGGTCACTATTTAACCCAGTATAAGGCATAAAGAATCCTTCACCCCAGAAGGGTAGTAGAATATGCCACCTCAAATATGCCACTTTAGCATAAGAATTGTTTTGAGCTGAGGCAACTGAGAAGAATCAGATACAAGGAAAGCTCCCTGCCCTCCCCCTATTTGCCTAAATAAATTTTGTAGCATGTAAATGTGTCCCTCTTCTCCTCTCTCCCAGGAAGGACAAAAGTTAATCCCAGGAAACAACTTTAGACCTTATCAGCTTGTAGAAGGCGCCAGAGGAATCTACATAACAAACTTTACTAACTAGCCTTTATCTACTCCTAGTTTTCTCCCATAGATCTACCTTCCCACAGTTTGCCACCCTTGGAAGTCAAAAACGGCTTTCTTTTCTCTTATCATTTCCCCATGAATTTATTGTTTTGTTGAAGATGCTATGTATCAGCTGGAGTTTTAAGCCTTCACTTTGAGTTACTCAGTTTTCCTTGGGTGTCTCCCATGCATACATTAGATGTACATATGAATGAACTTGCTTGTTTTTCTCTTGCTAATCTCTATTATTACAAGGGTCTCAGCCAAGAATTTAGAAGAGTAGAGGGAAAATTATTTTTCCTCTTCTCCTCCCCATATCATTTTAGACTTTTATAGTTATCTCTATAGCTCCAACACCTTAAGATAGCTCTTGGCTATTCAAGCTATTAAAATTTCCTTGTTTTTCTTTTAGCTCTGAGTTAAAACCTAATATCTCTTGATGCCCTTGACTATCACTTGTTTTGAAGGGCTACCCAGCTTTTCAGTTTTTTGCCCAGGGGAGCTGGCTTTTTGCTCCACACAGCTCAGCTAAAAACAGGGGACAGATTACAATAATCGCAAGAGCCTGCCCCACTAGTGTAAATCCCTCAAGACTGTCCTTTTTCAATTAGGATGAATAATTTTCCTCCTCTGAATACTTCCTCTTCCTCAGATCCTTGCCCTTTGAAGCCTGGAACCAGTGTAAATGCTAATTTGAAATTAACATACAATTTATTTTTTGCAAACCTCCCCTGGTTTACTTCCAGCTTCTTAACTTGGCCTCTCACAAACACCTTAGGCGCTGATGTACTTCCCTTTTAAAGAGCCCATGACTATTTTTCTCCAGGTAATGTTGGAATCTATTTAAATTCTCTCTGTCTCTTGTGTGTATGAGGGTTTGGGGGGCTGGGCAGTGTACACGTATGCAGGTGTATGTGCAAAGCAGAGGCATTGGACTAATGTCCTGTAATGTCCTGTCTAGCTCAGGTACCTATGAGAGCAATATAAAGTTTCATCTGGAAGTAAACAGCTACTTCTTATTTATTACTAAATTTCATAAGTTTCTGACAGTGCTCACTCCTCAGAAGCAAGTGATTGAAAAGACACTTGAATAGGTAGTCCCACAAGACACTACCTCAAAGACCATTCCTTTTGCCGGGGAGGGTAATAATTTTTGCCAGTCATTGTGACTCTTTTCATTTTCACATGGTGTCCTATAGCTTCTCTCTGATTAAGTGACATCTTTTTGGACTGTTGCATACATGTTGAAAGGTTATGTACTGCTGTTCCTGTGGGTCACAGCTAAGCAATGCCACCCGAAGGCATGCCTCCTATGACCTCTCAAATGGCTTCATGGCATGGACACTTCCTTTAGCTTATCATACTTAATTAGGGTTCACTGCTGTTTGGGCCTTTTATTTCTCTCCCTCATTCTCTTTCTTCTTCTCAAATATTTATTGAGCTTCTATTCTTTACCAGGGTTGGGGCTAGAACCCATTGAGAAAAATTTAAACAAGTCATAGGGTTTTCCTTGAGACACTAAATGTGCAAATGGGCAATGGATTGACTATATATAACAGTGGAACTCTGACCCATAATCTCTGCAGCAACGAGCCTGGAAAGTCAAACCAACACTTCTGCAGCAATCAGGCAGGAACAGTCAGGACTTGGTCTATGAGTGCCAGCTTCTCTCTTTTTTTGTCCCTGTTTCCAACTCAGGACCAATGAGAGAAAGCCAAATATGCTCCCTAAACCAATCACATAAGATATCTTGCTTCCAATTAGCTCCTGCTTCCCCGTGTCAACAAACCTCTAGTCACAGCAGACTTGGAGTCTTCCTTTTTTGCACTGTAAAATTTTCCACTCCCTTGCCTGCCTTTGAGTTTCTGTCAAGCGCAAGTGATGGTGACTGACTCCCTTGCTATAGAAAGCTCTGAATAAGTAGGCCTGTTTGTTCTCATTTGGATGGTCTTTGTTTATTTCCACAGTTTTCCTGGAGGTTTCACTGAGATCCACTCTGCACGACGGCCTGTCACTTAGATGTGCGATACTCAGTGGAGGCCCCTGTATTTTGCTGCTTGAGGCTTGTTGAATCCATGCCCCTGCGGTAAGTCAGCACTGGGCCTAAACTGGGCTCTTTTTGTATAACTTGGCTATTTATTCTCAGTTTGGTACCAGGGTTTTGTTATTGGTGCCCATTTGTTTGGCGTCCTTGGTGGAATCATGCCATTCCTTTTCATCCTCTTTTGCTCTGTTTTGTGCTTCCATTTTTTGTTGTGTGTCTAAAAGTGTTGTAATCAGAAGGAGACTCACCAAACAGATCATAGTCATAGACCTTTACAGGGTATAATAAGCCTGTTGTTCAAAAGCCAGCTTCACCGACCATTGAGTTTATGGTTTCTCATCAAGCTAGTATCCATTTGGAAAAATGTTGTTGTGTGTCAGCAACAAAACTAGATAAGTTTCTCCTTCCATCTTTAATTTCTGATTTGAGAGCTTGGCTTTGAAAGTTCTGAGAGTTTTCGGCCTGTTGGGGGTGCAGACTGTCCGGTCTGTGGTTGGAAGCAGATAAGTATTAGTTGAGGCCCAAGGCATGAGGTGCACAATCATCACTTTCTGGCGACCATTGCTATGGGGTCATCTAAGACTAAATCATCTCTTTTTGTTGGAAAAATTTCTGCTTCTTTTAGGTGCTCTCAAGTCTTGTACCTATTTTTCTAATAGCATAACTTCACTGAATATGATTTGGCTTTCAGTGGCCACTCTGGGGAACATTTGACTTGAACACAATTGTTCATTTGATATTTATGCCACCAACTTTTATGACCCAGAGAGAGCCACAGCCACACACCCCCACCTCCTCCCTCCCCAGCAGACCCTCCAAGACCAGCAGGTAAGTCTGGCCCAAGATCCTATGAAGTCACTGCTTTTGCCCTGGGTCCTGGTGCACACGAGACCTTGTATGTACCCTCCAAGAGTGGAGTCTCTGTTTCCCCCAGTCCTGTGGAACTCCTGCAATCAAGCTCCACTGGCCTTCAAAGCCAAATGCTCTGGGGGCTCCTCCTCCAGACCCTCAGGCTGGGGAACCTGACATGGGGCTCAGAACTCTCACTCCTGTGGGAGAACTTCTGCGATATAATTATTCTTCAGTTTGTGGGTCGCCCACCAGGGCGTCTGGGATTTTATTATATCACAAGTGTGCTCCTCCTGCTTTCTCGCTGGGTTTCTTCTTTATGTCTTTGGATGTGGAATATATTTTTTGTTAGGTTCCAGTCTTTTTTATAGATGGTTGTTTGGCAGTTAGTTGTGATTTTGGTGTTCTCATGAGGTGAGCTCAAGATCTTTCTACTCCGCCATCTTGTCTCCAATCTCCAATTGTTCATTTGAGAGACACCTTAGAAAGAAAGAGAATAATAATTTTCAGGCCCAATGGGCAGCATTTTTATTCATAGCAGAGGCCTCCAAATAAAATTCTCATCAACGATTTCTTTACTAGAAGATTTTTTTGCCAATCCTTTTCCTCCAGTTGCCTCCCACTAACCAAATATTCCTCTTCTGTTTTCCCTTCTGATCTCTCCTTTTATACCTCTTTTGACTCCTCCCTTTCTTTCTCTTGTCCAGATCACCTAATTCTTTTAAGAATCCAAACTCCAATTTCCTCTAAAATCCATCCCTTCCATGAGTCAAGTGTGTAAGCAACTGTAGAATTTAAACTTTGGAACCAAATTAAATCAAGAGCTATAACTAGGATTTCCCTAAACCCAGAAAGACCAGCAAATATTCATAGAAGAATTTAAAATTCCTTGGGGTGCATTAGACCCATGGTTACCTGATCTACATTAAGTTGTACACATGTTGGTTGAAACCTCAGATGCTAAATTCTGAATTGCAAAAGGTGATTGGACTGACCCAGAAAGGCAACTATAAGGATCCTTCCTTCCACAATAAACCTGAGAGTCAAAAAATGTACCCCCCTGCAATAGAGCAGTCTCCTAAAAGTCATACCCAAAATATTTCCAATAAAAATCAGTTGAAGATCTGTTGCATAATAATGTGAATGTAGTTAACACTACTAAACTGAACACTTAAAAATGATAAGGAGATTGTTTTATGTTATGTGTTTCTTAACCACAATTTAAAATTAAAAAAAAATTTTTAAACATTTTAAAATTTGGTTGAACCATAGTTTAATCATGCAAACAGAAAAGTAATAAAATAATGAGATTCTTAGGAAGATTAGAAAATCCTTCTAAAAATATTTGGGAGTTAAAGAAGGGGCAGTCTTTTCCTCCCATTTTGACAATGGAGTTAAACATGAAATTGGAGATCTAATTCAAAGATGAAATTGGAATGGTAAATAGTTCCTTTACCTGAATTACACCTGACAGAACATTTTGAAAGGGCTTTAGAACCAAAACCAAGATGAAACCCCAAATAACCTTAAGGTCCTATAGATCAAATAGTTAGGTGGCACACTTCCCAACTAACCACCTATTGACAAGGACACTTGTAGATATTTATAAATTGAAATGACACTGGAAAAAAAGGCAGTCCCATCTAACCAAAGAAAAACCAAGGCAAAGAAAAATTCTTTAGTTCGGATGAATGAGGGATGCTTCAGGGAAGGAAAAAGAGCTCAATATTTTCCTTAAGCTTAAACATTCAGGGTGAATTAAATATAAATATAGATGGTCAACCTCATCAATTACTGGTAGACATAGACAATCCTCTTTCTACATTAGGCTTTGCCATATTTGCTCAACCTCTTCCTGAGAGTAAACACACCACTCAGATGGTAGGTATTTCAATTAATCACAGATGTTCCCTGTCTCCCAGCCCTTAACTGTAACCCTTGGGCCCTTAACTAAAAACATTCCTTCCTGTTCTGTGATACCACCCCTGCAAACTTAATAGGGAAGGATTTACTTTGCAAACAAGACTGTAATATTAAATATACACCGGAAGGACTATTTCCTGAGGATACCCTTATTTGTAATCAAGTTGTGTCTTCTTTGGATAGTCCTTTGTCTTCTCCATTATATTTGATACGTGGCCCAGATAAAGGTCTTTACATCATACCTGACACTATGAGCTAAAATTTCAGCTGACATAGGAAAAATAATAGAAGCAGAACCTAGCAAAATTCAGGTGGATCCTACCAAACTATTATCCAGACTTCCCCAATATCTCTTGAAGCCAGAAGCAAAAGAAGGGATCAAACCTATAGTTAAAAGCTTTGTATACAAAGGTCTTATACAACGCAATAGCCTTTGTAACACTTCTGTCCTGCCAGTAAAGAGACTAGACAGATGAAGATATCAATTTGTTCAGACCTTAGGGCCATCAGCAAAATTGTTATCCTTTGGTTCCGGATAGTACCTAATGTAAATACCATCCTGTCATTAACTCTGCCTGAAGCCACTTGCTTTACTGTATTGGATCGTTGCTCTGTCTTTTTCAGTGTGGCTTTGGAACAGAATAGGCAATATCTTTTTGCCGTTACCTGAATAAGACAACAATACACCTGGACAATCACACCACAGGGTTTTTTCCTCACATCAATACTTAAAGATTAAATTTCCCTTGTGATTCAGTTGTGAAAAATATGTGGATGATCTCCTACTTTGTTCAGAGAACAAGGAAACTCATAAAAAAGTATTCAGTTTACATTCTCTCAGCCTTAGCAGAAAAGGGACATACAGTTTCAAAAGACAACTTTTGCTAAAATATGGTTCATTATTTAGGGTATGACCTATATAAATGAGGGAAAAGCACTCTCTCCGGATAGACTAAAAACAATCTAAACTTATCCTAGACACTTCAAAAAATAACTATTAAGAGAATCTCTAAGTTTAACTGGATATTATAGTCAGTGGGTGCCAAATTTTACCAAAATTGCGATGCCTTTTTAGGAGTTGACTGAGTCTACGGTACGAAACTCTCTCTTCAGAGAGCCCAAACATTAACAGGCCTTCTATAACCTGAAGAGAGCTCTTCAGCAACCTTACTTCGACACCACAAACTGCAAAAAACCCTTCTGTCTATTTGTGCAATCTGGACAAGATTTTGCCATTGTAACTCAACTTCATGGGAACCACCAAAAACTATTTGCTTACTATAACCTTACTCCTGATATGACAGCTGTTGCCGTAAAACTTGTTGGTGCTTCTGTTGAACTAGATCTGGGTTCCCTGCTTGACCTCATGGCTTCTCATGCAGTATAGATATTACTGCTGGCGGAGAACACACAACACTTTTCAGCCAGCCAGTTAACTTTTTATGAAATTCTTTCACTCTCCCTCTCACATTATTATTCTCCATTGCAATACCCTGAATCCTACCACTCTCCCATTCTTGCTGGAAGGGGAGCCTCATGATTGTCATACCTCTGTTAGGAAACTCTCTGTACTCTGCCCAGGTTTACTGGAGACTCCCACTGAGAACTCTGACCTGATATTTATTGATGGATCATACCTCAAAACAGAAGCTGAAGATTATCAAACAGGATATGATATCACTAATTTAAGCTCCCCTTTAGAATATAGTCCTCTTCCATAGGTAGATATAGTCCTCTACCGTATGTAAAATAAGCCTAAATGGAGAACTTACTGCACTTACTAGACCTTGTCAATTAACCGAAGACCAGAGAGTAAATATATATACATATAGCAGACATACATATATACATATAGCAGATATGCTTCTGACATAGTAATGGCTTTGGTGTGTTTTGGAAACAAAAGGAGACTCTCACTTCTGCTAGAACCCCCATTAGAAATGAAAAGCAAGTTAAGGAACTTTTAGACACACTCCTACTTTCCTCTATAGAGAGGTGGCTACTATAAAAGTTGAGGCTTATGCAAAAAGACATAGTATGGAAACTAAAGGAAATGCTCTAGCAGATCAGTATGTCAAGCAAGCAGGTTATTATCCTGTCTACTCCTTGAAAGGATAAGTCCTGGAGGGATTCAAAGAGGCCATTATAAATTACCAACATTTAGCCCCTGGTTTGTAAAGGGAAGAATGGGAAAAATCTGGTTGCACGCTTCCCTCAGATGCGGAAACTATTCATTGGCCTGAAACTGTTCATCATTGTACAGACAAATTGGTTACTATCGTAAATCAACATTGGTGGGGAAATTTAAAAAACACAGCTGAGGTTATTTTGGGGTCATATGCCACATGTTAACAACATAATGCTGAAAAAATTATAGAGGTAGGACATGGCCAGAAACCAAAGCCTCAAGGGCTTTTTGAATACCCTCAAATGCACTTTATCCTGCTTCCACCTCCATGGGATTTGACTACGTTTTAGTTATTGCACATCTATTTTCAGAACAGGTTGGAGCATTTCCTTGCTGAAAAACTATAGCCCCTACAGTTGCTAAAAATCTGTTTGAATTTATGTTTCCAGCCTGTAGCATATCAACTTTTATGTCAGTGGCCAAGGCACACACTATATGAGAAAAAAAAAAAAAAAAAGAACTCTGTAAAGTGTTACCCTTTTCTCAAAACCTTTACTGTCCTTACCACATATAATCTTCTGGAAAGGTTAAAAGAACAAAAGGCTTCCTTAAATTAAAATTAGGAGAACCTTCAGAAACCCTTGAGCTCCGTTGGCCAAAGTATTTTCATTAGTTCTTATGGTCATACGGTCCACTCCCTGAGGGACACATTGGTAACTGGAAGTCTCATGCATTTAGTGATTTCATCTTCAATACTAAACTCTTCCCTACTGCATGCAGATAGGACAAAATATTGCAAGGGGCTCAGGTACTATACCCATTCCCTATCACCAACAGATGAAAGCCACCTTCCTACATCTTCCCAAAGAGACTCTGTATGATATTCAACCAGGAGGTTTCATATATTGGAAGAGATATCAAAGAAAAACTGCCCTTGAACCTCCCTGGAAGTAACCTTATCTGGTAGTGTTAACAACAAACACAGCAGTGAACCTCCAGGGAGTCAATCTTTGCGCTCACATTTCACAACTAGAGGCAATTCAAAATTCCACATAATTGGAAGACTACTCGAATAGGGGACTTCAACCTGAGGATTCCCAGAAACCCTTTAGAACAGCTCTATTTTCAGAAGTAGATGCTAGCTCAAGAACTTTAAAACAAACAGATGACCTCAGATAATATATAGATTCCCCCAAGACATTGGACCAAAACACCTGCCTAATTCTTGCTTTGTTTTTGATTTGCTTGTGTATATTCACTCTTTTTTTCTCAGTTTCTAAAGATCACTGGTTTTTGACTACCTGCAGCTCTTTTTCTTCTTTTATTCCTTCATAATAATAGTTGTTAGTCAGTGTATACTCTAATGCCATTCTTAGATTATCGTAAATGCTATCCACTCCCCTCAATCTCACTGATTGCTAGAAATGCCAACTATTACCAGATCCCTATCATAAAAACCTCTGGGCAATTCTGGTCTCATCAAATGAGACCATAGGGAATTACAGCTGGTGATATTTCCACTTGCATCTACGTGAACAGATGACCTTAAAAAAATCAACCTGTGACTTTGCTAGTGTCCTTCTTTTCCAGGAAAAGGACCAATTATTATAATCTCTTGATCAGATCCTAGATAATTCTAAATTTTAATTCAACAACCTTTGAAGGGCAATGACCAAACACTTATTATTTGGAAAAGAATAATAGAGATCCAAATATGTAACCAGATAATGTAATGGCTTGGTTCCAACTTTATGTCATAAATGACTCCTTTTTCCCTGGATCTCCACGTGCCCCTATAGGATACTACTTCCTTTGTGACCGACACACTGGTCCTGTTTGCTTCACATTAACATGTCATTTACCTCAGGAAAGGTATTCTGAGAATTTTCTGTACATAGAGAACTTACTTCTCTAAGTCACCAAGGCTGGAGAGAAGATATATTATTATTACAAATCTATAAATAATAAAATCTTATATTATTTACAATTCCATAAATCAGATGTGAGTTCCTAAATGAGGGTACTCATAATTATTCAAATACTCTACCTGGAAGAATTACTGACTCATTGTTTATGCAAACAGAGCAGTATTCACAGTAGTGGAAACAAGACAAATAGACAAATAGATGTTATTAACAATACCACCTCTGCCTTAAGTGGAAAACAGATCAGTTGGCATAAGTAGTGATGCACGCTTCTATTGCTGTTTCTTGTTGGCTAGTTCTGGTGACATCTGTGACACTGCTAATATTTCTTGCTATACTTGGATCAATGAAATGGGTACAAGGAAGGTAGAACAGGCTTAAGGAAAAAGCCTTAAGGAAAAATCTTGGCTCTCTAAGGCTGATCTTCATAGCGTATAGGATTTATTCTCCTGATCTTGGTTAGACAACTAGGGTTCCTGATTCTGAATCATCTTACAGGGACTATTCATTATTCTTGTTTTTGTCATAGTGGTTATGATGCTGGTTTGTTGTAATTTATCCAGAGTCTTAAATGCTTCTGTACAACCTACTCATACGATTGTCACGATGATAAAACAACAAAAAGGTCAAAAAGATTTTGTAATAACTATTGACCATGGAGACAACTGAAGAATCCTTAGGCAGTGAAGGTAAAGATCTTTGATATCTACCTTTCCTGAATTGGTCAACTTTCTGCAAGAGAGTCAATGATAAAATGGGGAGACTGAGAGACTGATATACAAACGGACAATGATCAGACTACATATGACGAAAGAATTCTGACCCACAGTCCGTAACAATCAGCCAAGAATGGTCAGGACTTAGCCTGTGAGTGCCAGCTTCCCTATTTTTTGCCTCTGTTTCCAAATCAGGACCAACCAGAAAGCCAAACATGTTCTCCAAACTCCTACATAAGATGCACCGCTTCTGTTTTGCCCACCTCTGCCTCCTCATGCCAACAAGTTCCAAGCAGAGCCTACCCGAACCCTTCCATTTTTGGCATTATAAAGCTTTCTCTCTTCCCTTGCCTGCATTTGAGTTTCTACCAAATACAAGTGATGGTTGCTGACTCCCTTGCTATAGCGAGCTCTGAATGGATATAACCTTTGCCTTTTTCATTTGGGTGGAATTGTTTATTTCCACAGCTCCTCAAGGAACTCACAGCCTTGTGGGGAGAGACAATATTAAACATATAATTATCATACACTAATATATGCAAAGCCGTCTAATGCAGAAAAAAGGGAGTAATAGATATTTCCTTTTTTTCCTTGACTGGCTTATTTTATTGTATCACTTTGCTTCACTTTTGGTGGAGAAAGTTGGAGTAGCCTGAGGATTCCTTGGGAGACTTGTGTTCAGTTGTAGCTGAGGAAACCAAGGAATGTAGATGGCGTTCAGTCATCATTAGATGGAGCTGCTGCTTCTGGAGCACAGCCCCTGATACTCTTTAGCCTACATCTACAAAGCAGTAAAGAACATTATAGCCACCAGGATGTCTATCACCACATGACACTGAAGTAGCTTGTAGAGAGTACTCCTTGCCAGCAACTGGCTGATTACAGAGCATGATCTATGACTGGAGGCTGAGCTCGAGGAGGAACTGTGCAGTTAGGATGTTGTACAGTTATGATTCTACCTAGGAGCATCATAGGCAGGGCTGCAATGAAAGGAGAACCTTCTGAGGGAGAGGCTTTTGTGCAAACGTACTCTTCCTAAGTCCAGTCCCATGGCGAGCACATGATCTTCCTACTATAGGGTTTTTGTGATGGTTGGGCACTGCTGAAGAAATCCTGGCTGCCTCAGAAGAGAAAACATACAGATTTTGGCTTGTCATTCCTCCTGGAAATTGAAGCTTTCTGGAATAAGCATCCATCAGTCTGTGCAAAGCCAATGGCCTTCTCCTGCCATATGGGTCTTGTGATAGTTATTGCTCCTCTCTAGGTGCCAAGAACAAACTGAGTGAAAAATTAGGAGAGTAAACATTTCAGTGGCTGGGGAGTTTCCACCAAATGTTCTGGCTGCCATGCAAGAGAGGAGTGAAGGCTTGATGACCTTTTTTTTTTTTTTTTTTTTTGGGGTGATGGGGAAGATGGGTACAAGAAGCCCTGACGGTAGAATTATAGTAGTGGAATTTAATTTTACTAGCACTTGGTTTTTAACACCATCATTGCCAACATCAGCATAGGGTTTATTTTCGTAAAGATGTTTGGTGAGTTCAAGTGAAGATGGCCTTATACATCCATCTTCATCTTTAGAATCTGCCTCCCACTGGGCCTGGGCCGTCAGTTCTTGGGCTGGGCACACTCTGATAGGGATAGGGTTGACTTGATAATGCCAGTATTGCCACTGGAGCTACTCGTTGTCTCCCTCCATGGATAACTAAGCCCCTTTAATATGGCTTACTATAGTTCTTTAGACTTAACTGTATTTTCATTCTGATTATAGTTGAAATTTGTGGGTCTAGGTATGTCTTTCTTTCAAAGATGAAATTTGCTTAATTCTTTTCTAATCCTTTAAGCATTGACTTTTTTTTTAACTCTCAGAGAAGATATTTATTTTATTTCAGAGTCTGAAGAGATGCCTCCCTCCAGCCCACGAGAACTGTCAAGCACTCTTACTTTAAAAAATAATCCTTTTTTTAATTCACTGATTGACCTGTTTCTTGAGTGTCAATCCTTATAATTATTTCTTAGTGTAAAAGAGCAGAGCTGTAATGAAAAGTTTTTAAAAATTCACTCACATATTCTAGAGGGGAAGCTTGATGTTATACTCTTATTATTGAATCTTTGGTCTTATTTATCATACAGAAATCCTCAGTGGGAGAGTGGAAAGCCTCTTAATCTGAAGTCCGGTTGTGTGGGGTTTTTTAAATCATTTGATAATTATACTAATATCAAATGTTTGATATTTGTGGAAACATCAAACATCAAGTGAGTGATAGTTTTGCTAACATAAGGAATTAATTTAAATTCTCTGAGCCTCAGGGTTTTAAAAGTGTGTAAATTAAAGATAATATTACCCAACCTGATAACCTCACAGAGTTGTTGTAAAGAAAAATGTAATTTTTCAAAATATTTCATGAATAGTAAAGTGTCCTATAGTCACATTATTTTATTAAAAATTAGTTTTAATAATACTAATTCTTAGAATATTGATTTTTGTGTAGTACACATGTCTTGTGGTCCTGCCCAGAATCCTTCTCTAGGACTAGAGTACTTATTCCCAGATGATGGAAGGGCTAACAGAAAATGACCCTTAGCCATCAGTTTTCCTTAGGAATTCTTCCTTAGCATTATTTTCTATCTCTTTTCAAAAAGAGAAACAAAGTTTGTATTCACTTTGGACAGTAGTATTTACCATTTTTTCCAGTGTTATGTCAACTCTCTCTTCAGCTGTCATAATATGGACCAGATGATCATCCTATAGAACATTACACTGGTCTGCTATATTGATAATATCATGTAAAACAGCATGGATAAGCAAGAAATGGCTAGTATGTTGGAGAACGTGGTAAGGGCACATGTGCTGTAGAGAATGGGGACTAAACATTCAAGGACTCTTCACATCCTCCACGTCAGTGCACCTCCTCCAAAGTAAAGGACAGATTATTTATTTTGCAACTTCTACCATAAAGAAGAAAATCCAATGTTTGGTAGCCTTTTAAAGTTTTAGACGCAGCATATTCCACACTTGGGAATAATACTCTGACCTATGTATTGGGTGACACAAAAGGCTGCCAGCTTTGAGTTAGGCCCAGGGCAAGAAAGTCTTTCAGCAAGTCCCGGCTATAGTGCGAGTTCCTTGCCACTTGAGGTATGTGATCTCTCAGGTCATATAGTGGTGTAATAGATACTTGTGGTGGAAAAACACATCATGTGGAATTTATGGTAAGTCCTTACTGGGAAAAACCACAACCAGGTCCACAGGGTATTGGAGAAAGACTATGCCATTTGAAGCAGAGAATTATACATCTTTTAAAAGATAGCTCCTGGCATATTACTGGCCTTAGGAGAGACAGAACACCTGACCATGGGACACCAAGTGCTCATTTGGGCAGAACTGTCCATTATGAGCTGGATTTTATCAGACCCACTATATGGTAAGGTCAGGTACATCAACTAACCATTCATAGGATGGAAGATATTCATCTGGGATCATAAACAGAACTAGGGGCACAAGCAATCTGAACTAGCATGTAGGGCAGATACCCACTTTCTCTACCACTATTGTCCTAGTGGCTCTCTTTCAGTCTGCATCTGTGCTAACATGGGTCATCCTTTATAACAGCTGATGGAAGAGGAAAAAGTCTAAGCATTGTTAATAAGAGGAGTAGCTGAAAATGAACAGTGGTTGCACTGTAGTACCATTCAGGCATAGTCTTGAAAAAAGGTGGTGATAAAAAGCCCTCCCAATGGGTAGAGCTTCCAGCAGTGCATCTGGTCTTTTACTTTGTGGCTCAAGGATGAAACATAAAACACATGGGCAGTAGTGAATGTCTTGGTTGGCTGGTCTAGAGGAAGAAAGATTAGAAGATTGGAGACATGGAGATCTGGGGGAGAGGCACATGGGCATGAAGACAAAGTGTGAAGATCTTTCTATTGCGTATTAATACCCACCATGGAAGAGGCACTGAACAACAAAACAGATTGTTAAAATCAGCCAAATTCTCTCTTCATTTACTCCAGTGCTGACATACATGCATGAAATGAGTAGCCATGATTGCAGAGATGGAGTTCTACATGAGCTCAACAGCACTTAAGAAAGCTAATTGAGCTGACAGTTCATGTCCACAATACCAGTGGCAGAGACAAAGAATGAGCCACAAAAACAGCACCATCCCTTGGGAAGACCAGCGTCTACTTGGAGGCATGTTGACTACATTTGAGCCTTTCTATCCTGGAAGGAGCAGGAATTCAATTTTGCAGGAAGGACACATATCCCAGGTATGGGTGGTTTGCTCTTCTTGCCTGGAGGGCTTCAGCCAACACCACTCTCACAGGGCTTACAGAGTATTCAGTCCCTAAGCAGGGATCTCTGTACATTAGGCCAACAGACACACAGACACCTGAACAGGAGGTACAGGTGGGCATCAATGACCATAGAATTCACTGTGTAATGCATACTGCATCATCCAGTCGTTGCCAGCTTGATAGAATAAAGGAGCAGACTGTTGAAGGCCCAGCTGAATAGCTAACTCAAAATTAATACTTTGCCAGGATAAGACTCCATCCTCTAGGATGCAAAATATCTTAAATCAAAGACCTTTCAATGGTGCTATGTCTCCAATAGGTGGAACATACAGTTCAGGAACCAGGTGTGGGGGAAACAGGAGTGATCCCTAGCCATAACTCCCATCGACCCACTTAGGAAATTTGCGCTTCCCATTCCTGTGAGTTTAGAGATTGTTTTTCTCAAAGAGGAATCACTTTCATCAGGGGACACAGCAAAACTCCCCTTGAACTACAAGCTAAAGCTGCTGTCTAGGTACTTTGGGCTCCTTGTGCCAAAGAAGAGCAGGCAAGAAGTTGAATTTCCTTTTTGGCAGAGATCACTGATCCAGATCAGGAGGGTGTAGGGCTGCTGTAACACGCGGGAACATGGAGGAATACATCTTGCACCGGTGTGATTCACTTGGATACGTCTTGGTGCTCCTTTGCCCTACATTGACTGTAAATAGACAAGTACAGCAACCCCAATCGGAGAAGGTCATAGTGATGAGATTCCAGGGAGGCTCTGAGTGTCACCATCAGGTAAACAATGGTGACCAGAGGATGTGTTGGCTGCGGGTGAGAGGAATCTATACTGGGTGGTAGAGGAGGGAGACAATGAACATCAGTTGTGGCACTAAGACCAGCTGCAGCAGAGGAGGCTCTGGTTCTTCTCACTAGCCTTCTTCTAAGCTTCCGCCAGGAAGAGAAGTCTACCAGAATCCTGGAGGAGTTGCTCCCAGAACCTATAGAAAGAAGTGGACTCATATGGTGCAAGGGTAGGCTGCAGTGCATGGTGTGATGTGCTGCCCAGATGTCTTTCAGGAATGAAGGACAGTCTCCAGCTGCTGGGAGTGCTGCTGGAAGACAGTCCTCGGCTGTCAGCCCTCTCTGAGAGTTGCTTCAGCTGAAGTAAAGTGACTCACCCAAGGTCACGCCTCTTTGCAGGGGTAGCCCGTATCCAGTGACTGTCAGTGAAGGGGCATATTGGCCCTGGATCTTGCCCCAGCTTGGATCAACTCTGGATGGTTGCCATGAGCTGACCGAGGCTGTTGGTAGCCTTGTGTCAGGTTTTACTTATCTCTCTACACGATCCTGCTTCCTTTCTCCTCCTTCATTGGTCTTGCTCCCACTTTTCCTGTGAAAGAGTAGGCCTAGGCTAACAGGCTTGTTGTGGGTGACCAGCCCCCACTGCTGAGGAAGAAAAATCCAGACTGGGGGCGGGGGGGGAGCTGAAATTACTGGGGCCATTTTTTTTCTCCTGTGAAGTTATGGGTTGGACCTTGAGAAACTGGAACAGTTAAGGTGTGGGGAGTCAAGACGAAAGGCCGTGTAGAGTGTGTGTTTGGCTGGAATGGGGTGGGACGGGGAGGGGATCAAGTTCGTGGAGTTAGAGAAATTGAGGGAAAATGCATCATTTATGAGAGAAGTCATGTTGGGGGCGGGGAGAAAGAGGGTGGAGAGAGTCCCTGGCTGCTCTACGTACCATTTCCCAGCTGTAGCTAATTAGGGCCCAACTGTGCTTCCTTGACATTCCCGAATCAGAGACCCACTTCTCCTGCAACTCCAGATGTATACAAATGGCCCTATCTGAGTTAGCTTGAGTTGGTTGCTCTCCTTGCAACCAAGAGTCTTGACCAGAACAATTACATAATATCATTAACTTTCAAAACTGTTTTTACATATGTTCTTGAATTAATATAAAAGTTAGGAATCTGAGCTAATGTTTTAGATGCACAGAATGGAAATGAATGGAAATTTGTATTGGTCAGACAGTGCCCTATAGAGAATATTCCATTATTGTGGTGTGTGAATTCTTGGCCAAGCATATGAGAGAGAACTAGGATAGAACTCGGACAGAATTACCATTCACGTCGTTCTTCTTTATTCAGATGTCTTTGGAGCAAGGGGAAGTCCATGAGAATGGAAGAGCTGCTCCATTATTCCCACTGAGACATTTTACAAAGAGGCACAATTAGGAGTGAGGGGCAGAGAGAAAACAAGAGTGAAATAACATCATTAATAAGAATAAATTTATACTTAGAATTCTGTTGAGTTTGTCACCTCTAATTTCAAAAATTAATCTTCATAGAAAAAAATTAGTGACATTTGAGGAATGATACTGTAATATTATCAAAATAAATCTGGGAAGTTATTTTAGGTGCTGTGCCGCCATGTTAAGAGTCTGTCCGTGCAGACATGAAGCCCTGGCATTCTGCATAATTTCAGCATGCCTGGAAGCAAACGGCCAGGTGGGTAGGGATGCCAGGAGAGCGGAGTTTCCTGATGGACCAGTGGTCTTCAGAGCGAGGTCTCCTGAGCGGCAGCAGCACCAGCAGCACCTGGAACTTGCTGGAAACGCCCCCCACCCCATCCCTACTCTGGGGCAATGCCCTCAAGCCTAACCTGCTGAGAATAGTATCCTATGAATCCCACTGACTTTGGCTATCAGACGCCAAGGTGATTTGGTTTTCTTTTCCCAGACTGATGTAGCTTTGTGAGAAGAGCTACTATTTGCCTCAGATTTTAGGAAGAGAGATTATAAATTCGGTGCCTGTGGATTCCAGGACACTGGAGCCTCAATGCCTCAGCAGCAGGTAGTTTGTAGTTTATGGTGTCACCTGAGGTTTACACTGCCGGGTTACTGCCCGAGGGCCAGATGGTAGCAGATGAGAAGGAGGAAAGGAGATAAAGCATTGAAAACCTGAGTTAGACTCTTTAAACTTTACACTATTCCTCCTAGTTTATCCGTGCATCCCCTTGAAACCTGGTAAATTTTACTGGCTGATAGTAAAAGACCTTTCTAGGACAAATATTTTAAGTATATAGCTACATATTCTTTTAACCAAATTTATTTTCGAAACACTTTCCTATTAGAAATTAACTAGAATATACACCCAGTACAAGGAGTCTACATATATCTTCCTGACTTACTGAGATGACTGATTCCATTTTCTTCTACTCATTAGACCAGCTCCATTCAATCTGGGTCAAAAACCAAAATCGCCAAACTGAACTTAAATTCAGAAGGGAGTAGCAGGGCACAGAAGATGTGTATATTTGTTCATCATCTTCTTCAAGTATTCACGAGCATTTTGGGTTTTTCTTAAATTCCTCTATCCAGAGTCATTTCTAGTCATTACACATCTATTAGATGATCCAACACTGTGTGAGAAAGATTGGCATTGAAATGCTAGCATCTGTTATCATAAAATAAATTGTGAAACCATTTTTCATTGAGTCTGAAAATACTAGTACGCTAATAGTAAGATACCATGTTAATAAATCACCAAATTTACTAAGCTTTTAAAAAAAACCGAAGTCACTATAATCTTCTCTTCCCGGAACCACTTTTAGCTTCACCTGAGAAGGGAAAAATGGCTAATGGAATACAATTAAATATACACCATTTACTACTTTATGTTTTTCCCACTTTATTTTTTTTCTTCTTTCACGTTGTGTTTATTATACCAAGTGAGTGAACAAGTGTAAGATTGATTTGAATCTAAATTTGATTTCTCAATTCCTGGAATTTTAGTAGAATTTGGTTCTCTGGGTAGATACATAGAACTTGCCACCAGGAGTACAAGCTGGTTTGACTAGGGAAATAAGTAAGAAATGAGGTTCGAGGTCTCTGAAATTGTAATCAGTATATTTCATGCAGCTTCATCTTGTTCAGGCATCCATGCAGAGAGCAGCCATTTCCTTGAAACTGGTCCGTGAAACTTCATGATTACCCCAACCCTGCATGATCCTCTGCTTTCTCTGCACGCTTGTATGTACCACTTATTTGACACTGATCATCCAGTGCCTGAAATTTCATATCTATTTATTCTGTCTGAAGGCTAGATTGCAAGACCTCTGAGCACATGAACAGTCTTTTCTAACCTACATGCGATAGAGCCATAGATTCTTGTATAAAATATTGTTTGTTTGTTTTTGCGGTACGCGGGCCTGTGCTCACTGCTGTGGCCTCTCCCGCCGCGGAGCACAGGCTCCGGACGCGCAGGCTCAGCGGCCATGGCTCACGGGCCTAGCAGCTCCGCGGCATGTGGGATCCTCCCGGACTGGGGCACGAACCCGTGTCCCCTGCATCGGCAGGCGGACTCTCAACCACTGCGCCACCAGGGAAGCCCTTAAAATATTCTTGTATAAAAATCTAGTCCAGCTCCCTACTCACTTGGGCTAATAAATATTTCTTGTTTTTAATGTACTATACTAATAACTTTCCTCAAAGATCTTTCCCATAGCAAAAAACAATGAAAGGTTTCCCTGAGAATCTCAGAAGTCATGCAATTCAGCAGTATTCTAGAGAATGTTGTTCTCTAAGGCATGCTCGAGAGAAAGCTGTAAAGGAAGAAAAGAGAATATTACAAAATTAAGCAGAAGCAAATGGTGCCACATCTGAAAAGATTGCATACATGAATAAAGAAAGCCAGATGGTCTTCTTCATTAGAAAGATATGAAATCTGATACCAACATGCAGAAAGAATTTTGTTTGTCAGCTTTTCTTCAATTCTAAACTTCACCTTAAATTACAAGTTAAATTGATTCTCCAAGAAAATTCTAAGTGCTTTATGATGATTTTGAGGTTTGTTTTAGGGGATTAAGCTGGTGTTGTCCTTGTATGTATGTCATACCTTCCTAGCTTTGCAATAAGTCCATGCTCCCTTTAAAATGTTTCTATCTTTTATATTATGTAAATCTATATATTAAATCTTCCTTCATGTCTTATTTTCTGTATTTTTCTAGGATTAGAGTTTATGTCTAAAGGATTAGAGTCTCATATTTCTCTGTCTCCAGTGTTTTTCTCTTTCTGGGCTCACTGTCCTTTCTTTTCCTGCTGATTGTGTGTATTCTTGCTCTTTGGTGTCTTAAGGTATTGTTATTGATTTCGCTGCTTCATGTCAACCTAATACAAAATTTTAGTTAAAACTCTGACATTGGGGTTGAGCTGCATGTTTTTATTACAAAGTGAGATTTAGTACTAAAGTAAAAAAGTTCTAGCAAGATCTTATCTACATTGGCTATATAATAAGACAGATTTGCAGTGTATAAAATATGACAAATATTTGTAATTCTTGAGTATTCCAATGATGTCAAGTGTATGGAAACTCTCAGTCCAGATGTAGGCAATAGACTTTATCTAAATGTATCCCCAAGTATCTGTGACATGTGTCCTGTCCTTTTGCAGTCCTAGTGCCCAGTTTCTTGTGATATTATGTGTAATGCTTAAAGTCTGGTTACTGGCATTTAGGGCAATTTCCCTCCATTCTCTGGGGGAATGTCATCTCCTCATCTTAAAGATACATTTGAATGAAAGTAAGTGACTGAGCCTTTTAAAATGAGTTAGAGCTGCTGATTTTTCAAAATACAACCACAGAAATCTTAATGTTGTAAGTATTTCCAGAAGCAATGTGGTTGCATAGGATTTAGTAACTAAATGTCCATGGGCCCCTAGGGAATCAGTTCATGGGCTTCAGGGAACCCAGAAACCCTCTGAAATGTTGTGTATTTGTGCATCTGTTTTTATTTTTTCTGTACAGAGAGATTGATCATGTAATCAAATTCATAACAAGGTTAAGAATCATGACCCTAAAGGGAGGCAGCACAGGAAAACTGCATGGAGACTTTAGTAAGAAAACATGCACTTAATTCATTGATGTTAGAGTGTTAGACAATAGTGATGCACAGGAAGCTGAGTAGCAGTGCTTCTTACCTTAAGAAGGACATTCTTTCCAAATGCATGGGACGGGGGTGCAATGGTGTAGACAGTTCCAGATCTTATCATTCCCATTTTGTGGAAGCCTATCAGCACCCAGATGTGGCAGTTCTTTCAAAAATGTCTCATCAATGTCCGGGACCCCAGTCAAGGGTGGCAGAGAGAAGAAAAAAGAATCACTACAGTCCCCTCCCAGGGACCAAAGCCAGTTCAGAGAGGACAAGCTGGATTTAGGAAAGGTTTCTGGAAGGAAACTGCTGACAGTTTTGCTATCCCTGGAATCAAGAAGTTCATTGGAAAATCTCTCTATGTGGGTTCAAGATGGTTTGGACAATTAGAAAATTCAGTCTTCAGGCAGGGGGAAGCAGTGAAAGTTACTTCTGGATATTACTTGGTTCTACATTTGTTAGGATATAAATGCTCAGTGGAACCCTTTCGGCTATCTCATGGTGCTCTGAGTTTTCAAGCCCAGTGCAGTAAGTAAGAGTCAAAGTACCATCTTGCCTAGAGAAGGAAAGCAACCTAATTTTTTTTTTTTTTTTTTTTTTTTTTTTTTGCGGTACTGGGGCCTCTCACTGTTGTGGCCTCTCCCATTGCGGAGCACAGGCTCCGGACGCGCAGGCTCAGCGGCCATGGCTCACGGGCCCAGCCGCTCCGCGGCACGTGGGATCTTCCCGGACCGGGACACGAACCCGTGTCCCCTGCATCAGCAGGCGGACTCTCAACCACTGCGCCACCAGGGAAGCCCAACAACCTAATTTTTATAGACTTTGGAACATTGGGATTTTTAAGGCTAAATAAAGTACCCTGATGTGGTTGCGCTGTTTTCCTCTCCCTTCTACTCCTCGTCATTCTGTCCCTCCTCCTCCTCCCACTTCTCTGTGCCTATAGAAAATAAGATCTCGAGGACCCTGATTTTACCCAGTGAGTTATGGACTAGTTACCAGTAAAGTTATAGAATAGTTATGCAAACAAAGATGTTATCCAGTTCAAACTCCTACCATGTGTGAATTTATTCTAAAACATCGTAAGACGTGATTTGCTTAAGCACCACCAGATAGACTGAAATTTATGTTCCTGCAGAGGGCTTTTGAGATTTGGAGAATGGTTCCTAGGGATCCTCTGTGCAGGGGAATGGTGAAGAGTCTGGGAAATCATAGGTAAAATCCCCCAGGCTGGGTAGATGAATACAGGTTTGCACACATCTTGGAGTTGGCCAGAGCCCTCCAGATGCTACCTCCTTGCCTCTTTTCCTCAAATGAATACACACTGGTTTCCAGAGGAGGTTTGAGTTGCCCATTCATTGATTCCTTTGTAAGTATCCTGAACCAGAGCAGGGTGTGAGTATTTGGAATTACGTCCTGGTATAACATAGGGGCTCCTTTGGTAAGTCTTCCATCAGAGGGTGACTCATATAGATTTACTTCCATAATGCTAAGCCTTCTCCTTGACAATCCTTATTATGTTCTAACCCCTCCCATGCAACTCTCTTTAACCCTTTGCTACTCAGGGTCTCCACATTCTCTCTCGGGACACACCAGAGTGTTGGGAGACCTTGTCCAGTACCATGTGCCTTTCCAGTTGTGTCCTCAGTTATCCTGGCTGGATGTCAGTGGAGCTTCGTCTGCTCTAAAAGTCTCCTCATGGCTGCAGGGGGCGCCCTGGTCCTAGGGAGTTAGGGTTGAGAGAATGGAAGGTGCTTCAATTCTTGTTCTATCTTTGCCTAATAGCAGAGCTGTGGTTTGATTTTCTCGTCAAGTTTTTGACATAAACAGTATGGTGACCATGAGAATTAATTTGTTTTCTTTAAAAAATCACCCAAGTCTAATTTTTGTGAGACATGTGTATTCCTCCTTTTAACAAATCTTAGTCATACTATTTATGAAATAAAGAACCTGGCCTTTTTAATGTACAAAAGCACATGGTTCCCTTGTTTTTCAGGCGTCCCTCCACCTTACATCTCAGTGGAGCTACACATTAATTGACAATGCTACTCTTCAGATAAATGGCACCTTGTTCCCAAATTTCTTTCTATCCTTAAGCTTGTCCCTTTGTCCAGGGAAAGGGGTTTTGGTGCTTCCTGTCAAATTAGAAATTATGAAACAAAGATTCCTTAGACATGATGGCAAAGGATGATATCAAGGACTTGCTGTATTGAGGTTTTAAATGTCTTTGTCACAAATAGGACCATAGCCGTTGCTCCCTTTGAAATCTTGGTCTTCCGTTTCCACTTGGCTTTTCGAAGGTGGATTTATGGTTTGGAGATTAAAAATCAGGAGCAAGTCTTGATTTAAATTCAGAGCTCGAAGGGAAACTCATGATATTTAGTGTGATCCAGCCATTAGCCAGACCTGTCCTCATGGTGCATATTCCCTCAAGGTAGAATTTGATCACTGGATCTACACAGTGCCTGATAATATGTTTACATGAACAGCTGAGTGCTCTCAGACCCCTTTTAAACAGATAAAAGCCTACCTTATTTTACAATATCCAGAGGTGTTTGTCATGATGGTGATTTATGAAGTTAGAAGAAAAGACAGACTGACAGGAAGTAATTAGTCATAAGTTCACATAGTACATGAGGAAGGTTGACAGAGGGTCTGGCCATGAAGGCAGTTAGTTAAAAAAATATAGTATTGAGTATGTATGTTATAAAATAGACTATCTTTGTAACTGTATAAAGGCTACAAAACCTTTGCATAATTTGGTTTCCTTTTTTTGGTGAAGGTTTAAAATGCATTTTTACAGAAAAGATAATGCAGGTACTTTACTTTTTTTTTTTTTTCAGTTTTCCCAACTTGTTAAGTATAATGAATGTGTATGATTACTCTGTTGGGAACAAGTCACTGTGTTTAACTGAAAGCATCTCTGATGTTAAAATTTCATTCTCATTACCTAAGATATCTTAAAGTAATAGTAAGTTACCCTTATACAAGATAGCCTATGAAATGATGGAGTGCATTATTCACATGCCACAATGTAATAGTCAGCACACCATTACACTTCATAGAATACTATGTCCAGTGACAATACCTGTAATAATGAGCTAATAGCAGCCTTGAGCACTCAGGGAGGAAGGTGTATGAATCATTGAACAGACCCAACCATTACTTTTTAATTTTTTTTAGTTTAAAAATTATTTTATTGAGGTTACACTGATTTATAACATTATATAAGTTTCATGTGTACGACATTATATTTCTACTTCTGTATACCCTACAACATGCTGCCACCAAAGATTTAGTTTCTGTTTGTTACCATACAGTTGATCCCTTTTACCCATTTCTTCCTTCTCCACCCCAACTCCTCCCCATCTGGTGAACACTTCTCTGTTCTCTGTATCTATGTGTTTGTTTTGTTTGGTTTGTTCATTTATTTATTGTTTATCAGTTTTTTATATTCCACATATGAGTGACTTTGAGTCCTAATTGCCTTCCCTTTATGATAGATAAGGATTTACTGGACACCCTCCACCTGATTCCTCTTTCCCATCCTTTCAAATAGTTGTATCATGATCTTAGATAAATCAGTAATCAGTGTTTATATCATTATGATTGTTTAAATACCAATCACTTTAGAGCTAGATATACTATAATAAAGTTTACTTTGTGGTACAGTTTTGGGTTTTCCTTGAGTTAATTATCACCTTATATTTTTCTATGTGCCTAATTTTCCTTCTTTTTTTAAAAACATCCTTACTGGAGTATAATTGCTTTACAACGGTGTGTTAGTTTATGCTTTATAACAAAGTGAATCAGCTATACATATACATATATCCCCATGTCTCCTCCCTCTTGCATCTCCCTCCCACCCTCCCTTTCCCACCCCTCTAGGTGGTCACAAAACACCCAGCTGATCTCCCTGTGCTATGCGGCTGCTTCCCAACTAGTTATCTATTTTACATTTGGTAGTGTATATATGTCCATGCCACTCTCCACTTAGTCCCAGCTTACCCTTCCCCTTCCCCGTGTCCTCAAGTCCATTCTCTACGTCTTTATTCCTGTCCTGCCCCTAGGTTCTGCATAACCATTTTTTTTTAAAGATTCCATATATGTGTGTTAGCATACGGTATTTGTTTTCCTCTTTCTGACTTACTTCACTCTGTATGACAGACTCTAGGTCCATCCACCTCACTACAAATAACTCAATTTCATTTCTTTTTATGGCTAAGTAATATTCCGTTATATATATGTGCCACATCTTTATCCCATCCACCTCAACACAAATAACTCAATTTCATTTCTTTTTATGGCTAAGTAATATTCCGTTATATATATGTGCCACATCTTTATCCATTCATCTGCTGATGAACACTTCCATGTACTGACTATTGTAAAAAGAGCTGCAATGAACGTTGTGGTACATGACTCTTTTGAATTATGGTTTTCTCAGGGTATATGCCCAGTAGTGGGATTGCTGGGTCGTATGGGAGTTCTATTTTTAGTTTTTTGAGGAACCTCCTTACTGTTCTCCATAGTGGCTGCATCAGTTTACATTCCCACCAACAGTGCAAGAGGGTTCTCTTCTCTCCACACTCTCTCCAGCATTTATTGTTTGTAGATTTGTGTGTGTGTGTGTGTGTGTGTGTGTGGTATGCGGGCCTCTCACTGTTGTGGCCTCTCCCGTTGCACAGCACAGGCTCCGGACGCACAGGCCCAGCAGCCATGGTTCACGGGCCCAGCCGCTCCGCGGCATGTGGGATCTTCCCGGACCGGGGCACGAACCCATGTCGCCTGCATCAGCAGGCGGATTCTCAACCACTGCGC
>NC_041223.1:20260645-20271395 GCF_002837175.3 Physeter macrocephalus | reverse complement strand
TGTTTTTTTGATATTGGGCTGCATGAGCTGCTTGTAAATTTTGGAGATTAATTCTTTGTCAGTTGCTTCATTTGCAAATATTTTCTCCCATTCTGAGGGTTGTCTTTTCATCTTGTTTATGGTTTCCTTTGCTGTGTAAAAGCTTTTAAGTTTCATTAGGTCCCATTTGTTTATTTTTGTTTTTATTTCCATTTCTCTAGGAGGTGGGTCAAAAAGGATCTTGCTGTGACTTATGTCATAGAGTGTTCTGCCTATGTTTTTCTCTAAGAGTTTGATAGTGTCTGGTCTTACATTTAGGTCCAGACCCAACCGTTATTAATAATCAACACTAGGAATAAGGTATTAAGGTTTTCATCATTACTGCTATTGCTCAGACTGTAGATTTATTTTCAAAGTTTGAATTGATGACCACATAAAACTAAGAACAGTACTCACAGAAATAACAAAATGTAGGTTAACATACTATAGAAGCCTTGAAAACCAGCCGTTACCGATTGCTCTAATGCATGGCCTAGATATTTGCATTTAGTAGCTAACTGCTGAATGATAAAGTAGTATTTTCCAAACAGTGACCTGGAGCTCTAATGATTCCTGTACACCCCCTTTGGGGTTGCCTTTAGTCAGGGGTGGGAGGTAGGTAGAGAAATTTGGTGGCTTCTTGCTCTTAATTTTCTCCTCAAATCCAAACTTCTTTTGTGGCATATTTTAAGGCCTTTTTCCCCCCCAGATGCTTCCCTTGGCTCCAAGACCCTCTTGCTCTCTCAGTTCCCAAGTTGCTTATTATTTGGACCTTGCCTTTTGGCACTTGGGCACACAGATCCTGACACTGATGGACCTCTCCAAAAAGATGATGTTTCTGAAGTCAGAGGTTGTGCATTATGTTTATTTAATACTTTCCAGTGCATATGGCAATGTATACATGGCAGGCACTCAATAATTTGAATTGTATGCAAATTATATAATTATAGCACTTTTGACTTTATGAGACATTCAGAAATCATTTAATTCATGTCCCAGTTTTACATATGAGAAAAATGAAGCCAACAGAGTTAAGTTCTTGCTCAAGGTCACATGACTAATGTATAATTTAAAAATAATCCAAGCACTTATTTGCTTAGGAAGCAGATGTTTCGTTCATATTCTTGCTTACCCTATTTGTTTTCTTAATAGACTTTCCTTTTCACCAACAAAGTAAAATTGTACCTCATCGCTACTACTGAGGGGATAAGTGGGAATTTGACATATTAGCCATTCTCTTTAGAGCCCTAATGGTGTGATTAATATGCACAAACACATTTGTTAATGCTTGTAAACTCTCTTTTATAACTTGATAGTTTTAAGCTTCATTGTCAAATCTCTATCCTTTGTTCCAGTTGGAATTAATGCATCTCTCTGCTCACACAGAGCTTTGTTTCTGCTTCAGTTTTGTTGCTTTCCACAATTAGACCTGTATTGTAGTTTGATGAATAGATGTTTATCTCCCCTACTATTCTGGGGCTGTTTGAGGGTGGGGGAATCACGTAATGATCGCCTTGATTTCTCTATATCACCCAGCCCAGTGCTTTGAGTATAGTAGAAACTTCAAAAATGCTGAAAAATTATTTTGTCCAGTCCTATATAACACAATGGTAATTATAAGAATCTGTTCCTGAAGATGAGGCATTTTGCATGAAAACGCTAACCAAATCCTATTGCTCGTCATTTAAAAGGAGAAAAATTATAATCCATTACATGTCAACACAAAACAACCAGGCAATTTCCTAAATGTAACTAAAACCCAGTAAAAGGTCTAGGTAGAAGTAACTACCATGTTAGGGAGTAAAAAATTAACCATCCCCTGCTGATCAGCAAACACTTAGTAAGACTATTAATAATGCTTTTTATGCAGTAACATGTACAGTTTTTACTCCATGTCCTAAATATTATGTTTATGATAGGGCATAGAAATGGATATACAGAAATAAATATAGTTGTTAGGGAAAAAGCTAATAAAAATTTAAAAGAAAAAGTTCATTTCTTGTAATGAATTCTTTGTCATCTGCAGGTTGAAAAAAATTGAGAATGGAATTGGGGAGAAGGGTTGAAGCCATTGTTTGTCAAGGGTTATGAAAGGAGGTGCTGTAAGGAGTTGGCGTTGACTGGGTGAAAAAAGGGCAATCTCAGGCGGACTATCACAATGAGAGGAACCGTAGAGAGGCGCCACATTTCTGAGGCTTTTCTAAAGGCTCCTAAGCAGAAGACTGTGATTAATCTTCAAGGAGCTGGTTGAGGCGTTAGGATGCAGAAACACTAAAAACAACTAACTTTGCTTATTTTCTTCTGAAACAGGTTTTCACCAGATTCTTGTCATATCGCCAATGTGTTCCATCATAATCTTTGTCATCGCATCTTCATGACCCCTGGCGCTATGATCCTCTCTTAGGATCCACTTTCTTACACCAGCAACAGCTGGGATATTCCCACACTCTTTATACTCTGTGTGATGTTGTATTTTGAATGTAACTTAAGACTTTTACCTGCATGACATGTTCGTGATAATGTTGCACTGAGGTTTGGTGACATACATTCTTTCCTTTATCATTATTGACAGGAGAACATTGTATTTAAAGATACACGTGTTTTATGAAGTTTGCATGTTAAAATCTAAGAGGAAGTTTACCGAGAAATGACTAATAGGGGTTGTATGCCATGGAAATGTGTACCGTCTCAGCTTACTTTGTTCCACTTCAAGGGATATATAGTTCTTCCAAGGGAATAAAATTCTCAAGTCATTAAAGATATTTATTGAGTGCATAGAATGTTTATAGCATCGTCAAACGTATTATAGAGAAGACAGATGAATCAGGCGAGCATCCTGAGATAAGGCCTGTCCAGAATCAGCTACGCAACTTGGTGGGAAATGATGAGATCTGAAAGCAAGGTGCAGAGTCCAGAGGAGGGAGTCCTGTGTCACAGGGGAAATAGCTGCATCTGGATTGAACGGGCGGCATCTTCCGGGGCCAAGGTAGAGACTGAGCATGCGAATGAGCAAGGCCGCGCTCTTAGTTGAAAGCACATTTATTCTTTGCCGTGAGAGGTGCTCCATGGGGAGCAGGGAAGAGGGTGATTAGTTGTTTGTGAGTTGGGTTTTCAGTGGCAGGGGGTGACTTTTCACTGAGTTATCGGTGCTCTCCCTCCTGGATTCTGTGGGAACTGTGGCAAACCAGGGATAGTGCTTCAGTCTGAGGCTTTAGTAGGGAGCTAATCCAAAGACCCTCTGGTTGTAAAGCCTTCTGTCTTCACTTCCTCAGAAGAGGGGAGACAGGAATCGGGAAGTCATACACACATCCTGATGCTGTGCTTCTGTTCAGGGTAAAATCATAGGAACTATGAATTAATGCTGGTTGGGCACTGATTGGGAGCTTTACTTTTTGCGAGGGACACTGCCTTAAGACAGCATGCACTAGGTAAGTGTAGATTTGTAGGGTAGAGGAGCTAAAAGAACCTGTAGCCAGCACCTGCCGTCTGTGGTGAATATCTGTTGTCTGCTGCCCAGCATTCGTCCTCGCTCTTATTTTTCCTTTGGCCCCCACTCCCCATTCTTAGCCATCAGGAGTTGGTTTTGACCTCACTGCCGTCTCCAGGGATGGGTCTTGACTGTCTTGAATCTACCAGTGTGTCTCTTTCCCTCAGTAGAGTGACTGGATCAGGGATATTCATGTCATACCCGTGGACAGAGTTAGACGTGAGATGTTTGTTGAGGCAGCCACGAGGGAGAAGTTTCTATAAGAAAGAAACTCCTTCTCTTTCTCTCTCCTTTGGATAATGTAAGAAAGTAAGTTCCAGAACTGATACTGTGTCTTTTATTATTGGTATTTTTTTTGTTTTTAAATTTTAATTTGTTTCGCTTTGCTTTCGGCTTTGGCTTCCACAGGAAGAAAACTTGGAGCTCTTGGAAGATGGAGTGGGTGTCTCGGTGCGGGGGGTAAACCAGACACTATGCAGAGCAGGGAGACAGAGAAACTAGGGCCTTGGTGAAAGTGTCAGGGCTATTGGATCAAGCTTTACCTAAAGCTGGGCCCTATGGGGATAAAGAATATTCCTGATAATGTCATGTTATAAATCTCTTCAGTATTGTTTGGGCAAGATTGTGTGTGCGTGCGTGCGTGTGTGTGTGTGTGTACACGCACATGTGCATTCAGTGTGAGTAGGCACAAGGGCCAACCAAGTTTGAAATGAGACTGTTGTAAAAATGAGCATGGAAAGGCTCAGAACAGGGTGAGGCAAAGTCATCTTATAGCAGTAGAATGGCCTGCCTTCAGCATCAATACATCGAAAATTGTCTTGGAAAATCCAAGTGAATCAACTGAAAGATTTTAAATTAATGGGACTTCAGAAAGCGTCTGAATCAGGAGAAATGCACAAAAGTCAATACTTCTCTATACCAGCAACAACTGGTAAGCAAACATAATGGAAAAAAAAATTCCATTTACTATAGCACCCCAAACCCATTAACTAATCATGAACCAATAAAAAAAGAAATGTGGGGCTTCCCTGGTGGTGCAGTGGTTGAGGGTCCGCCTGCCGATGCAGGGGATACGGCTTCATGACCCGGTCCGGGAAGATCCCGCATGCCGCGGGGCGGCTGGGCCCGTGAGCCATGGCCGCTGAGCCTGCGCGTCCGGAGCCTGTGCTCCGCAACGGGAGAGGCCACAACAGTGAGAGGCCCGCGTACAGAAAAAAAAAAAAAAAAAAAAAAAAAGAAATGTGTAGGTCTCATCTGAAGAAAATTACAAAAGCGGAAGAAAGGTGTGAAAGAAGATTGGCTTTTTAGCTAGATGGAAGGACTCACTATTTTAATGGTATAAATCCTTCTTGAATTAATGTTATAATACTACTACAATTTAAATTCGTATAGCTTTTTCTTGAACTTGACAAATGAAAGTAACGTTTTAGGAAAAATTTATAGGTGAGAATAACTGTTTCAGGAATTTTTATTTTTGTTTAAATAGCAAAGAGTGTCTCTTTTCCTTGCCAAGCCCCTAATTAATAGAGTCTTTTTACAGGGAAGTAGATGAAAGTGTAAGAGCTATGAGACAGACATCAGTTTGAAGGGTTATTCGATAAAGTTATTTGATTTTCTCCCCAATATGATATTAAGTTAAAATAAACTATCACCTGAATCGATTTCGGAGCCCTCTGCTGATGGCAACTTTTTCCTGGAATTCTATTAAATGTCTAAGGAAATCTGGAATTTATTCCTCCATCTCATGTGAAACTGTGGTCTCAGCTTCTCCTCCAAAGGAACCTGCTTCCCTCTTTAAGGACCAAAAAAGACAACGATGTCATCAAATACAACTTTCCTTTTTTGGTTTGTTTGTTTGGTTGGTTGGGTTTTTTTGCACTAGAGTTAGGTTTCCTCAGTCCTCCAACAGTGATATGAAATTGCACATACTTGAAAATTTTTACGACACAATGAAGCCTAAAGAACAGATTATACCATTCTTCTCTTTCTCTTATTAAGATTTATATAAACCATCTCACGAGAATAGAATGAGTGACCTAAGTGTGGCTGTGCTCTGCTCTCTGGGTGGCATGTATTGACAGTAAAGAAAGCACTTTCACATTCATATTCATATTTCATATTCATTCACAGATGTTTAGAGCACTGGTTATCAAAGAAGTGCAGATTAAAACAAGGAGAGAACTTTTTTGGTCAATCAATTTTATAAAGATAGGATAGATGGTAACTCATAAAGCTGCTGAGGGAGATGAAAAAATCACACCCAGGTACTGATGGTGGGCATATATATTGGTACAACTTTTCTGGTAATTCAGCAATATGCACTAAGAGATTTAAAAATGTTCATTATGTCTCACCAGTAATTTCACTTCTAATAATGTCTCCCATGGAATAGGCCTGTGCCCAAAGATGTACCAGAGCTTACTTTCCTCATATAATATTAGAAAAATATGGGCAAATAAACATTAAATGCTTAAGGAATAAATTAATAAAGTGTCATGGTGAAATGATATCCAGTCCTTAAATATTAAAGCATATTTTTCCTTGCTTATCATTTATAATTTGAAATTGAGCTATAACATATATAAAGTGCACCAATCTTAATCCAAAAATTCAACAAATTTTATGTTTATACAGCCACATCCATAACCCCCTCCCTGACTGCAATAGTAGGTGCATTTCTGGCATATCAGAGGAAGGAGTCACAGGATTAAACAAACTTTGGCAGTGTCCTCTACAGGGCACTTGTCATGGTTTTTTATTTTATTTATTTTTTGGCCTCACAGTGTGGCATGCAGGATCTTAGTTCCCCCACCAGGGATTGAACCCGTGCCTCCTGCACTGGAAGCATGGAGTCTTAACCACTGGACTGACAGGGAAGTCCCTACTTGTCATGTTTTATGGCTACTCAACTTCTTCTGAACACCTGCTGATCTTTGGGAACGTCCCACATTATGATTCCCATCTACCTGAGATACAAGCCGTGTTTCACTTTCCTAGCCTTCCTTGCAGCAGTCATGTGACCTTGGCTTCACCAGTTAAATGCATCTGCGTGAAAGCTTGCATCGGAAGAATGTAACATGACGAAGCAGGTGCTAAAAGCAGGTTCCATTTTCTGGTGTGAGAAGCAGTGGAGTTGTTTTGTTTTCTCGGGAATCAGTGGGTGAGATTCTCACACCCAGCGTCCTCAGTGTGAGCAGTGGTGTCTGTGCTCAGCGAGGCCAGAAGCCATGACATCATCCGAGCTCTTGCATGGTGTGATTGGTGTTGCCCCTGGCTCATAGCCTCCAAGTCTCTGGCCCTTTCAAGATTCCATAAACTAACTAATGCTCTTTAATAAATAGCTTTTCTGCTTATGCTAGCTAGAGTAGATATTTTTATTTGCACAACTAGAGTAGGGGATGCGCTGGACAAAGTATCCTTCACTCTTCTCCCCATGGAAATGTATGCAATTGAATTACCAGAGTCTGATGCCATTGAAACGTTTAACTATAACTCCCTTGCTCATGAGACAGCTTCATGACTATCATTTGTGTCTACTGGGAGAAAATGCACTGAAAATGCTGATGTGTTCTAAGCACTAAAACAGTTATGCTTCTCATTTTTAATTCATAAACTATAATTCTGGTTTTTGCACAAGTCTTTTGTGAGCTTGCTTTAGTATGAATTAGTCCTAAGAGGTGAATTTACTCTCTGTGCTGACAAAATCAAATTGCTAAACTTAAAAGCTAGGATCACAAACTGGGTATTGTTACATAATTTTTGAGTAAGTTGACCTCTTGTAAAGACATAACCAAGCACATTTCTTGGTGACACTTTGATATTGCCGTGAGATTTTCCTTTTAATATTTGCAGTTATTCATATAGGTTCAAGAATAACCTGTGTGACCCTTTCTGGACATGTCAAATATATTAATAAAATATACTTTTAAAAGATAGAGCAGGGCTTCCCTGGTGGCGCAGTGGTTGAGGGTCCGCCTGCCGATGCAGGGGACACGGGTTCGTGCCCCAGTCCGGGAAGATCCCATATGCCGTGGAGCGGCTGGGCCCGTGAGCCATGGCCACTGAGCCTGCGCGTCCGGAACCTGTGCTCCACAACGGAAGAGGCCACAACAGTGAGAGGCCCGCGTACCGCAAAAAAAAAACAAACAAACAAACAAAAAAAAAACACATAAAAGATAGAGCAGCTCACCTATAACAGAGTTTTTTCTAAATAATGTTTTAAATTTACTTTGATCCAATTAGCTGCCCCCTCTTCATGAGCTCATTCAACCTAAATAAAAAAATAAAGAATCAGACTCTTTATTGGCATTAAATTCAGGCTTACAGTTTTACATGTAAAGTGGAAAAGAGGAGCGATGGAAAGAAGTCAATTTGAACATGGAATAGATAATCTCCCCCAGATAATAGGACAGATCTTCACTCTGCTGAACTCTTTATTTATTTATTTATTTTAAATTTTTTTTTATTTTTTAACATCTTTATTGGAGTATAATTGCTTTACAATGGTGTGTTAGTTTCTGCTTTACAACAAAGTGAATCAGTTATACATATACACATGTTCCCATATCTCTTCCCTCTTGCTGAACTCTTTTTACAGGAATAATTCCCCTTTAACATTAAAAATAGCCTATTGAGTGCTAGGAGGCTCTTTGTACTTGAACTACATTCTCTCATTTGGTCAATAGATCACAGTTTCTTCCATATTCTTTCAAGTAATCGAATCAACTTAAAAAATTGGCTTGTGGACAAGAAATAAGAAGCTTCTTGTTGAGCAATAGTGATTTAGATTTAATGATTGTGATTCAGTCTCAAAAGGTTCTTCTATGAAAAGCACAAAGTGAAAGTGTTCAAGGACACTTCAGGGAATTAACAGTAACATTGAAAATGGGAGGAGGTAGAAAGTGCCAGACCTAGAAAAGCCCCAGAAGTCTTGTAGGAAGTATTGTAAACAACTCTGGCTATCAGAGTGTGGATGGTAGGTACTATTATGGCAAACTTGTTCTATAATAATCATTAAAATCAGGACATTACAGTCAACTGGTCTTAATTTAAATTTGATGGAACAAAATCAATTGATAGACTAATTTTGGAACATATGAATAAATAAATATTTTTTAAAGGTATTAGAGAAGATGTGGAGTACCTGAAACTCTCTTACATTGCTGATGAGAGTAAAGAACACAGCAGTTGCATTTGGAATATGAGTTGGCAGTACCTACCAAAATTAACATATGCCTAACCTATGACTCAACAATGCTACTCTTATAGATATGCTCAAGAGAATGAATGCATGTACCCACAAAAACACATGTGCAACAATGTTCATAGCAGCTTTTTTCATAATAACCTAACTGGAAACAACAACCAAAATCTCCATCAGTGGGAATGGAAATAAATTGTGGAATATTCATATAATGGAATACTAAATAGAAAGAAAAAAAACAAGAAGAAGAAACTCCAGATACACATAATAACATAGATAAATTTCATAGATATAATGTAAGAGTGAAAGAAGCCAGAAACAAAAGAGTACAAACTGTGTGATTATATTTTTATGAAGTCTGAGAATAAGCAAAGCTAAGCTATAGATTTAGAAGTCAGCATAGTGATTACCTCTAAGTGAAGATGTGACTAGGAAGGGGCACGTGGAAAATTGCTGGGCTCTGGGAATATTCTCTCTCTTGACAAGATAGTGGTTGCACAGGTATACACACATGAAAAGTTTGTTGAGTTGTACACTTAGTGTAATCTAAGTCTAATCTAATTAGTGAAATAAAACAAATTTAAAGGGAATTCCTTGGTCCAGTGGTTAGGGCTTGGCGCTTTCACTGCTGAGGGCTCCGGTTCGATCCTTGGTCAGGGAACTAAGTTCCCACAAGCCCCGGGGCGTGGCCAAAACAAAACCAAAACAAAACAATTAAAAAAAAATTCATCGTAAAGTCAGTATTCAGAGGAGAAAATAATATTTGATTGTACCTCTCTTTTTTTCTCCCACTTCTCAACTAGATACTTTCAGCTTAGTGAGGAAATAATTGCATTATCAAATAGACATTATTAAATAGAGCCAAAGGCCAACTGGCTCTTTAGCCACAGTTCAGTTGTTGGATTGTTGTAAGTCTTTGTTGGGAAAATCCCTTGTGACTACTATATTTCTCATTTCTTAAAACTAGTGCCATCAGAAGCCTTTCATATTATATCATCCACCTCCTCCTCTGTGGCATTTATCATAGTGAAAAACAATAAGTACCCTTTTCCAAAAAAAATGTTTTTCTTATTAGTTTGATTTGATATCATCATAGATTCATGACAGCGTCACTCAGGTGCAAGATCAGTAGATTTGTCCATTCAACCATATTCTTGTCTCTACAACTGCTGTGCATTGAGCTGGCATAACTTTAAACTTTTTTCCAGTTGCATTAGAAAACAAGCTATGTATTTGATCTAAAAAAATAAAGCAAAACCAAAAACCAAACAAATAAAAACAAAGGAGAAAAAAGACTCCAAACTAAACAAAACAGTAGCATGTAGCTCCTGGAAAACTGAAATCAGGAGTAAAGTGCTAAAAAACAAGGGACTAAATAAAAGTCTACATGTGTTTGTTGGCAATCTGTATATCTTCTTTGGAGAAATGTCTATTTAGACCTTCTGCCCATGTTTGGATTGGGTTGTTTGTTTTTCTGTTATTGAGCTGCATGAGCTGCTTGTAAATTTTGGAGATTAATCCTTTGTCAGTTGCTTCATTTGCAAATATTTTCTCCCATTCTGAGGGTTGTCTTTTGGTCTTGTTTATGGTTTCCTTTGCTGTGCAAAAGCTTTTAAGTTTCATTAGGTCCCATTTGTTTATTCTGTTTTTACTTCCATTTCTCTAGGAGGTGGGTCAAAAAGGATCTTGCTGTGATTTATGTCATAGAGTGTTCTGCCTATGTTTTCCTCTAAGAGTTTGATAGTGTCTGGCCTTACATGTAGGTCTTTAACCCATTTTGAGTTTATTCTTGTGTGTGGTGTTAGGGAGTGTTCTAATTTCATACTTTTACATGTAGCTGTCCAGTTTTCCCAGCACCACTTATTGAAGAGGCTGTCTTTTCTCCACTGTATATCCTTCCCTCCTTTATCAAAGAAAAGGTGACCATATGTGTGTGGGTTTATCTCTGGGCTTTCTATCCTGTTCCACTGATCTATATTTCTGTTTTTGTGCCAGTACCATACTGTCTTGATTACTGTAGCCTTGTAATATAGTCTGAAGTC
>NC_041223.1:20257708-20260515 GCF_002837175.3 Physeter macrocephalus | reverse complement strand
GGAATAAAGACACAGACCTACTAGAGAATGGACTTGAGGATATGGGGAGGGGGAAGGGTAAACTGTGACAAAGTGAGAGAGTGGCATGGACATATATACACTACCAAACATAAAATTGCTAGTTAGTGGGAAGCAGCTGCATAGCGCAGGGAGATCAGCTCGGTGGTTTGTGACCACCTAGAGGGGTGGGATAGTGAGGGTGGGAGGGAGAGAGACACAAGATGGAAGAGATATGGGAACATATGTATATGTATAATGGATTCACTTTTTTATAAATCAGAAACTAGCACACCATTGTAAAGCAATTATACTCCAATAAAGATGTTAAAAAAAAAAGAATATTTGGGGGCAAATGTAGAAATTTGAATATGGATTCTATATTAAACTCTATTGTATCAGTGGTAAAAAAAAAAAAAAGAATGATTACTCCTAGTCATACATCTTGATTCAAACGTAAAAGAAAATCAAACGATTGATATTAAAGCACATTTTTTACTTGTTGAATTTGTACTTTGATAGTAATTTCATAATTGTTTCATTACTGATGATTATATTTTTATTATTTAACAAATTAAAGGTTCATTTACCAGCCCTCTAAAAAAATAAGAAATAAAAAAAAAATAAAAGTCTACAATAGAGATGTTCATTCCTCTATCTCATCTTCTTCTCTCTACCCTGTTCCTAAAGTGCTGACTACCAGACTTATGACCTTCAGCTTTTCTTTACTAGCTAAGGAGAAAAGACCAATAGATATGGTCACTTCAGTAGCACCCCTGGAAAAGTACCTCATTCCTTCTCAATCAGAAAAGCAGTGTTAAATCTGTAGTACCCCATTCTTAAATATGAATGAAAAACCAAGTGTACCAGACTCTTGAGGAAAGCTTCCAACCTGAAAGAAACTAAAATAAACAAAAAGAAATTTCAGAAGAATAAATAGGAAACTACTGTCACCTAAAAACCTGTATTTGATAATCTTCACAGAAGATATTGCTTCCATTAATTGAAAAGAGAATACTGTAAAAAAAAAAAAGTGGAAACAAGAAAGCGCTTTTAGAAAATAAAAACATGATGGTAGAAATTTCAAAGAGATCCATAGAAGAATGGAATGCAAAAGTTGATGAGATCTTCCAGAAAGTAGCACGAAAATATAGAGATGGAAATTAGGGAAAGAAAAAATTTACAGGAGCTGTCAAGAAGGCACAATATCTGATTAGCAGAACTTTCAAAAATAAATCATAAATAAAATGATAGTGGTGGTTAGGGGTGATTGTCAGAGAAATAATACAGAATATGATTTCACATTGGAAGGACCCACTGTGCGCCCAGCACAATGAATAACAAAGGACTTTCATCATCATACAATATCTGAATACAGCTAAAGACAAGGAGGAAACTAGGTCTCACAAAAAGGATTGAGCATCAGATTGACACTGGACTTTTCAACAATACATTGAAGCTAGATGGTAATGGAACAATGACTTTATAGACACCAAGTGAAAATTCTGACCTAGAATTTTATATCCAGAAAAACTAGTGTAAATGTCACATAAATTCATTTTCATATAGGCAAGTTCTCAAAAATTTTACCTCTCATACAGCCCTTCTTGCCAAGCTAATAGAACAATTACTCTATAAATCAACGAAGAAGAAGACACATCATCCATGAAACAGATGATTCAACACAGGAGAAAGGAAAGGGGTTAATGATAAGTGGAAGTCCCCATGTAGCCTACTGCATATCAGGGAGAGAGAGAGAGTGACTAGCTCACACAGCACATCTTGGATCAGAAGGGCCAAGGCTCTAGGAAGAATCTCTAAAAGGAAAAGAAACTGGACGCGTTAGACTCCTTGAGGTGTATGACTGCACTGAGTGGTGAATTTTAGTTCTGTTGAACATTTGGGAAAGAATTAGTCATAGGAACACAGAAATTAAGAAAAAATTTTAAAAAGGAAAAATTACAAATCGTTAACTTCCAGAAAAATGAAATCATGTAAAAGAAAAGTGACATAATCATTATATACTACGTGGCTCAGCTGTGGAAAATACTTACGTGGATTAAATAATAATGTAAACACTGAATGTTGAAAAGATGGAGGAGGGAAGGAGGGATGTGCAGGTTGGAATGAGAGTGCTGTGGCCGATTGCATTTTCCAAAGAAGCCCCTGTCGATGCTTCCCATCCATGTGCTCTGCTACTATGTGGTCTTGCCAATCTCCCATGCAGAGATGGAGTCTTATTCCCCTCTGGCCTCATGGCCCATTTGTTACCATCAAAATGCAGTGGAAGTGATGCTGAGTGACTTCCAAAACCAGGTCAGAAAAGATCATGACTTTGATCTTGTTCTCTTGGAATTCCTGCTTTTAGAACCTTCAGCTGCCATCTAAGAAGTCTGCTTACCCTGAGACCACAATGCCGAAGAGACCACGCAGAGGCCCACAGGCCTCAGCAGGACCAGTCCTCAGCCATGTTAGCCACTGAAGCAACAATTAGGTACGTGAGTGCAGAAGACGACTCCCTCAAGAGGAATCCAGCCTCAGCCACTATCTGACCGCAGCCACATGAAGGACCCTGAGACACCTAGACGAGCCCACCTGAGTCTAGTGGAATCACACAACTGTGAGAAGAGATTATAATAGATGACTGCATTAAGGTTTTATGTTTTGAGGGTAGATTTCTTTTTTTTTTTTTTTTTTTTTTTGTGGTATGCCGGCCTCCCTCTGCTGTGGCCTTTCCCGTTGCGGAGGACAGGCTCCGGACGCGCAGGCCCAGCGGCCATGGCCCACGGGCCCAGCCGCTCCGCGGCACG
>NC_041223.1:20249159-20257639 GCF_002837175.3 Physeter macrocephalus | reverse complement strand
AGCCGCTCCGCGGCACGTGGGATCCTCCCAGACCGGGGCGCGAACCCAGTTCCCCTGCATCGGCAGGCGGACGCGCAACCGCTGCGCCACTAGGGAAGCCCGAGGGTAGATTTTAATAAAGCAATAGGTGAGCCAAACAAGGGCTAAATCCTCAATTTTCTAGTTGGAAGTCAAATAACAGAGTATAAACTAGCCAAGAAATAGAAGTGTAAGTATAGAGTTTAGACACATGGTTGTAAATATGACAAGAAACAACCCAAAGAGGTAAAAGTATTTGCTTCTAGAGAACAAGAGGTGAAGGGTTAGGGATAGGTGAGACAGGGACCACTGTTAATAGTTGAAAGTCTTATAGTGCTATTTCACTTTTAAAGCTAAATAAGTTTTTTTATCTGATAAAAATAAAATAAAATTAAAAATCAGCCAAAAAATGGGGCTATCTATCCTGCCTAGGAATCACATTGTGAGTGTATGCTGGAGTGTATAAGAATGGAAGCACCTTGAAAACTCTAAAATACTATCCATATGCTTCATTTTACCTACTATTATTTTCCAATTTCCCACTCTGCCTTCAAACTTATTATTCAACAGAAGTTTCAAAAGAATTAATTTATGATGAAAATGTGGTTTGTAGTACCAGTTTTGTACTAAATGCACAAGCCCTTAATCAATTTGGGCCTTGGTTTCCTTACTTATTATTAAAGGAATTAGTAGAAGTAAATATGACATTGAAGATGTCATTTCCAAATGTTACAGTATTTAACACCTCTTGAACTTTACCCTAAAGCTCTTCATTACTAGGTTCTATGATGGTAGATTTTAAATAATCTAGGACAGGAATTCTCACTTTTTGGTCTCAGGAGCCATTTATACTTTTTCGATCATTGAGGACCCCAAAAAGTTTTTGTTTATGTGAGTTATCTTTTAATATTTACCTTATTAAAAATTAAAAATTTTAAATAAACTTATTTGAGAAATAAATCCATCACATGTTACCATATTTTTTTTTAATGAAAAATCATTGTTTTCCTCAGTAAGACAATTTAGTGAGAAGAGTGGAATTGTTTTACATTTTTGCCAATTACTTTAATGTCTGGCTTAATAGATGAGAGTTACATTATCATATCTGCTTCTGCATGCCACTTACTGCAATGTCACACATTAGGTAACCTCTGGAACACTCCACTGTACACTTGTCTACAGAATGAGAGTGAAAAGGCAAATAATGTTTGGTATTATTATAAAAATAATTTTAACCTCACAGATCCCATGAAAGGGCTTTGAGACCCCTGGTCTAAGACATTAAAATGCACTGACTTTGAAGAACTTTCAAGAGTGAACCTCTATAAGAATCCGCCTGCTAGTGCAGGGGACACAGGTTCCAGCCCTGGTCTGGGGAGATCCCACCTGCTGCAGAGCAACTGAGCCCGCGAGTCACAACTACTGAGCCCGCGTGCCTAGAGTCCACGCTCCACAACCAGAAGTCACCGCAATGAGAAGCCCACGCACTGCAACGAAGAGTAGCCTCCGCTCGCTGCAACTAGAGAAAGACCGTGCACAGCAACGAAGACCCAATGTGGTCAAAGATAAACTAAATAAATTAAAAAAAAAAAAAAAGAGTGAACCTCTAAAAAGTCAGTCAGCCTTTAGAAAGTTAGTAGATAATAAATTAGAGATGAACCATTTTCTTTGTTTAAAAATTATGAATATGAGCTCAGAGAAGCAGCATAACCTCATGGTTTCTGGAATCCAACCACAGGGGTTCAAGTCCTGGCTCTGCTATGGCAGCTTGGACAAGTTACTGAATCTCTCTGGGCCTCAGGGTTATTATCAGGGTTAAATGTGTCAATATCCCTAAACACTTAGAATATTGACTGGCACATAATCAGCACTAACATATGTTTGTGGAATAATAGAAGCTTCTTCCGGGGGGCGGGGGGATCAAATCCAGCTTATCACAAGAATGCTGACCATGAGGCAGAAGATGTGTGTTCTATCCGGGCTTTATCGCTTATGGGTCACATGACGTTGGGTAATTATTCAAACACCTGGCTCCTAGTTTCTCTGAGCATGCAGCTTCTACAAAACAGCTGTGTGTCTCACCTGAGATGGTATTTGTGAAAACATTTTGGGAAAAGCTAAGAACTATGCTGCTCTGGAAATGTAAAGAGTTATTCTTATTTATATTCTCACCTGTGTGATGATCTGCCTTAAATAACATCATGGCTTTTGATAACTTTAAGTATCACTTGTCCTGTATTTCCTTTGCCTGTGGGTGTCAGGAATGCAACTATTGAAACATTTCTTCCTCTGCCTTTTGGCATTTTGATTTTTGTTTTAAGAGTAGTGTTCCTTTCCAAAGTAACCTCATTAGGCAGCTTTTGGATAAATGATTTGGTTTTCACATCACGTAAATTTGCTGAGTTTATCAGTCCCCTGGGGCCTCCATAGGACAGAAGCGGGGAGGGAGACAAAAAGCTCTTAGAAATACCATTATTATTGTAATTATTCACTATAGGCAGAAGCTGATTTTATTTTAGATTCAAAATGTTGCCAGGAGGAGGGAGAGAGACGAGAGCTGAGACAGGGAAACTGTGATGGCCAGTAAGCACTTTGGTTGGGATGTTCTAGCATACTGGAGGGACAAGAAGCCTTGGGAAGGCTGGTTCCATTCCATCCGCTCAGATCTGAGGGAGATGAAGCAGACACAGCAATGGAACACCCAGTCTCCTGGAGCCTATGTCGCACCTTCAAGCAGGACTAGCGATGGAATCATTCCTCTCGAGCTGCAACCAGGAATTAAGATTGTTTAATGACTCTGTGGCCTGTAAAATATAGTCAAAACCTGTTTACAGCACAGGATCCTGCCACTCTCCCTACACCCCACCCCCATCATGGAACTGTGGTCGTTTCCAGAATTGTATGTGTTTTTTTACTTCTGTCTTTGTGCATGCTAGGGCTTCTGCCTGATACTTCTGCTTTTACGTCTGGTAAACTCTTGTTTTTCCTTCAAGACAGGCCAATTGCTAACTTCTCTGGGACTCCCATAAGACAACTTCAGTACTTCTTCTTGGTCTACTTCCATTTAGGTCTAATTTATAGAATCTAGACTTGATTTAAACCCCCCAGGGCATTTATTTATTCATAAATGTTTGGTTAGCATATCTATTTCTGTAGTGGGCCTTGAGTTTTCTTGTGGGCAGGAGCTCTCACTCCACTACACACATTTCTGTAGCCTTAAGACCTTTCATAGTTCATATTGAGATAATCATTAAATGTTTATGGAATGAATGCATGAGGAATGCCAGGATTGATACATGTCTGGAATCTAGTGTAGGACAAAACTGCTGATTGACTGTTGGAACCTTTCTTCCTTGGATCCTGGATTTCGTGGTCTTGAGGCTGAGAGCCAGAACACAGGCAGGGTGAGCGGTGGCAGTGAGGGGCCATGTAGGTGAGGGTAAAATTCAACTCCTTGTAAGACTCCCATATGGGAGGAGAGAGGAGGGGAGGGGTGGGGTGAGAACACTGCAATTCAAAGGCTCCATCACGCAGCACTTTTTAGATGATTATAAACACATGGATTTCAGTTGGAATTCAAGAAGTTAAGATGGTGCAGCGGATGGAACTTGGGCTTTGGGCATTATATAGAACTAGGTTCAGATCCTGTTCCCACCACTCAGTGGAAGCCTGATTTTCGATGAGTTAGATAACTAAATCCAATCTCAGTTTTGTTGTTTAGCTCTGTTTTAAAACAGGACTAAATATTCTTAAGACAGTGCGGAGTTTTTAAACTTAAAGTGATTGATTTTGTAGTGTTCTGTGTTCAAATTTTAGTTTGGGGATAAACGGGCATAACAGTAGTACCTGAAAGATTGTGAGCATTAAATGAAAGAATGTACATAAATTGTATCCCAATAATGCCTGACATAGAGTTTAATAAATGTAAACTATTATTTTTATTAGAGAATATGTGAAACATCCAGCACACAGCAAGCACTCAGAGCGTGTTAGCTTCCTTCCCCTTCAATAGGGTGGAGAGGTATCACGTTGGCTTGGTCCTATCATAGTGGTCCATTATTTTCATAAAAGTCAGATAAATGAACTGTATGAAAATGTGAGCTCCTTCTTTCCCTTTTTCATTCCTTCCTCCCTCTTTCCCTCCTTCCCTTCCTTTCTCCCATCTTCTTTTCTTCCTTCCTTTCTTCCTAGCTGATTAGAGCATTTGAAGCTAAACAGGTGTGGTTCTTGGCCTTTTGGAGCATGTGTTGGGCTTCACACAATGTAGGCATCGCATTCCTGTGGAGGTAGATTTCTGCGCAGCCTGAGGTTAAAGATGCAAAGGCCAATGGCCATTTCCTTTACATTAAAAGATCATGCATTTCTTCCTCCAGACACCTTAAAGCACTGCGCTAAAGAAGATCAGCTCCTGAAGCTCTTTCTTCCTGTTATCCTGTGTAGGACTCGGATGATAAATCACAAGCTCACCTCCTCACTGGTGTCTGGGAGGAAACACCTGGGAGCTGACAAAATACAGTTTAACTAAAAATGGAATTACAAGTGTTTAATCTATATTGAAAAAGTATGTGGCAGGAATGGCAAGGTCCTGGAGGAGGGAGAGAAGGAGAGGAGCGAATATTACCTGCTCAGCTGGAGCTGTGGCCCCTTTTCTCAGGGGCACTGAGATGCAGGCGCCTGAGCCCTCAGCTGGGGAGAGCCTCCTGTGGCTTTGGGGCTCAGGCAGATTCTCAGCCTTATCTAAATCTAAATGAACTCTTTTCCTCTTGGGCCTGCAGGAAGCCAGAAAAAAATCTCTCTTTTACAGTGAGGGAGGGCTGCCTGGTTCAGGGATTAGCAAGTGTAGTACAGCAGCTTCAGCTTCAGTGGTTTTGATCCAGGCAAGACAGTTAAGAATATCTCAGTGAGGCCTGTTAGCTGTTCAGTGGTTATGAGAATTGAGTGTGGGTAGCTGCTGTGTTCTTTTGGACTAATATTCTATAGGCCTCCAAAAAAGTCTACCTTGGGATCTTGACTATATGTGATATAGTTTCACATATGTCTACTCCAAATTCCTGAAAACATTAACAAAAGAGAATTGCCCAGATGTGAACTATTACAGCTATATTAAGATCCATATTCAGAAACAATTTCTATTTTAGATAGGTGTCTTAGTTCATTCAAGATACTATGACAAAAATACCATAGACTAGGTGGTTTAATAACAAACATTGATTTCTCACAGTTCTGGTGGTTGGGAAATCCAAGATCAAGGCACCAACAGATTTGGTGTCTGATGAGGTCCTGCTTCCTGGTTCTCGCCTGTGTCCTCACATGTCAGAGGCGAGAACTCTGGTCTCTTCGGCGCCTTGTAAGGCACTAATCCCATTCATGAGGGCTCCACCCTTATGACCCTAATGACCTCCCAAAGGCCCCACTTCCTAATACCATCACATTTGGAGTTAGGATTTCAACATATGAATTTTGGGGGAGGGACACAAACATTCAGCCCATAACAGATAAGCTTACCCAATTTATCAGAAATTATAAATTTCTGATAAATTATAATTTATCAGATGGGAGCCATGGCCTCTGATACTGATAAACAAGATTAGAAATAAGCAAAGATGGAAACCAGTTGTGCAATTTTATTAATTCACCAAACCTTGACCACCACCCAAGGCATGGATGTCATTATCTGTTAATTGTACTTTATCACAGTGGGAGGAGGTCTCTGTGTTTGGGCAGTTATAGGTCTTTGTGCAAATATATACTTAGGCTAAGACGGTGTGCTGCCAATACTTTGGGATGAAATACTTGTAACTAGAGCAAACTGAGAATAAAACACAATGTTGGCTCATCCGATGAGCAGTTCATCAGTGAAATCACCTTTTATCTGCAGAATGACTTTATATCAGCTCTTCTACAGTCTGTTAAGGACAAATCTTGTCATCTAAGATATTTTTGAAATCATAGATTTTAAGACATAAAATTTTCCTTAACAATTTAAAGTTTAACATGGTTTTTAGAATCAGTCCTAACACGAACTGTGTAATCCTGTGTGGTCTTTTCAGCTCTCTGCATTTAATTTCTTCAGTGTGAAAATTGTGTTGGATCATGGTTGAACTGGACAATTAATCAATTTTCTTCTTGCTCTAAAACTTTTTGGACAAAATTATTTGTTTGTAAACAGGCTGACACTGAAGAGAATTTACCTGTAAAAAATTCATAAACACCATGAAATAGTAATCCACTCACTGGAGCCCAGTGTACTATGTATTACAAAACTATTTTTTATTAAAGTATGAGAAGAGAGGAGATTTTGTTGAATGTTTGTGACTCGCAGTCACAGTCTCAATAGGAGATAGCTGGCACACTCAAATGGACACATTTAGGAGAATTTAGGTGAAATAACTATTTACATAGATGTAAGTGGGATTGAAGGACACCACCAGGGTATGGTGAATACCCCAAGTAAACAGCGATAGGAAACTGTAGCTTCCCCTAGGCCTGAAGAAGCGAGAGGACAGAATGATTATCATAACCCAGAGAAAGAGAGACCTAGAACATTAAGATAGGAAAGGACCACTGGACAGGTGCCACAGCCATCAGTCGGATGGACATAGTCATTGCTAAAACATGGACCCACAGGAAGGGAGCCAGGGAATACCTCACTCTTCCCCCTTCCCTCCGATCTTCTGTCTGTGCCTCCTATTGACAAAATCAAATCCACATCCAAAGCCAGAGAATAGGGAGCCTATGGATATATTAGTCAGGGTTTTCTAGAGAAACAGGACCATATATATATGTATATATATATATAAAGAGAGAGAGAGAGAAAGAGATAGACAGATTTATTTTAAGGAGTTGGTTCACATTATTGACTGTAGAGCCTGGAAAGTCTGAAATTTGCAGAGCAGCCTGGCTGGCTGGAGAACAAGAAAAGAGTTGCTACTGCAACCTTGAGTCGGAACACAGTCTAAAGGTGGAATTCCTTCCTTCTCAGGGGACCTCAGTCTTTGCTCTTAGGTCTTCAGCTTATTGCATGAGGCCCACCCACATTATGGAGAATAATCTGCTTTACTCAAAGTCTATTAATTTAAGTGCTCATCACATCTTAAAAATACCTTCACAGGGACATCTAGACTGGTATTTGACCAACCAGCTGGCCACCATGTCTTACCCAAGTTGATCCATGAAATTAACCATCACAGTATCTGTGTGGGTTAGGCTTCAGGGGCACAGAGGACTGGGAAAAGCAGAGATAGCATCTGAGGTGGGGGATACAAACAGAGAATATTTGGCAGCCTAGGTAGATAGCAATTTCACCGATTTCCCATTCTTTCCTGCGGGTAGAAAGTAGGAGCATTTTGTATATTGCTGGGTTCCTAGTACCTAGCCCAATACCTCACACACAGTATAGTAGATTCTCCAAGAATACTGATTATATTGGCTTGAATGTTATAGAAGCAAGTTCTGAAAAACAAGTATTTAGTGAAGTGGCCCTGCGGAGTAGCAGTATCTCAAGAGCAATTTGCAAGAAAAAGGTAAATACCACAACAGTTTTCTATTATCTTTTGAGTGTAGGGCAAAGCACCACATCAGATTAATCAGATGTGATCATATCTTCTAAGGTTTAACACCAGATGACATTTCCAAGTTTCACTCTGTGCCTTATTAATAGAATAAATTTAGTCATTGAACTGGATGATCACCTATGCTGGCAAAGACTCTAAACTGCTCCCTTTGTAACCATGCAGTTATATAAAGGATTGGCTATATTGCTGGAGTCTGATGGAAGTCATTTATCAGGTAAATAATCTCGAAGACAATTTAGTCTTAATGGTCCACACCTGCGAGGAATATGACACTGGATTTACTCCCAGCAAAGAAATGGGCTGGGAATCAGAATGCAACTTATGTGTCTCAGGACAATGAAGATAAAATACAAATGGATAAAATTGAAAAGACCTAGGGTGTAAAGTACACCCTAGCATTTATGACATTATTTTCAAAGTCCCTGAAATGGGTGTTCAAAGGTATTGAAATATTACCTGTTGAGAAATCAGTCTTTTGGCCAGTTCATTTTCATCATCCTAAAACCAGGAACAGGGCAGGTAGAAAGATGGAAAGGAATGATGAAGGTCATATGGGGATGCAGAATGGCACCTCCAAGGCTGTTGTGTTACCAAGTTGCTCAGCAGCTATGGATCAAAACGCTAGTTTGGCTTTGTGTGTCAGTTGGTTCTGATAAGAATCTTTCTCTTGTTTCTGTTGCTTTTCTGTTTTGCCATCAGAATGGTCAGGTTTTTTAAGTGGGAAATTAGTAATCAGGCATCAGAGAACAAAACTGAGGAAACTGGGCTTCCCTGGTGGCGCAGTGGTTGAGAGTTCACCTGCCGATGCAGGGGACACGGGTTCGTGCCCCGGTCTGGGAAGATCCCACATGCCGCGGAGCGGCTGGGCCCGTGAGCCATGGCCGCTGA
>NC_041223.1:20238197-20249089 GCF_002837175.3 Physeter macrocephalus | reverse complement strand
CATGGCCGCTGAGCCTGCGCGTCCGGAGCCTGTGCTCCGCAACGGGAGAGGCCACAACAGTGAGAGGCCCGAGTACCGCAAAACAAAAACAAAACAAAACCTGAGGAAACTATGTAAATACCTCATGCAGGCATGTGAGGCATGGGTGGTGCTGCTTCTTGTGACATGTTATAAAATGAAATTATCTTACAGAGATAGCCTGAGGCAAAAGTGTGAAGTGGCTGAAAGTTGTCTCTGCAACATTTACTTTCTGTACCTGCTTCCTTCTGCCTCTTGTCTAAAGACCTTGCCATTTCTCCAACATGCCCTCAATACACACGCGTGCACGTGCGCGCGCGCGCACACACACACACACACACACACACTCTCTCTCTCTCTCTCTCTCTCTCTCTCTCTTCCCACCCCCCCCACCCCCCCCCCCCGCAGCTGTCCTGGGTCTTATTCCTTCAGAGCCTGATCTAGCTGTTTCTCAACTAAGCTGGGGCCATTGAATACTGAAGGTGCCCAGTAAATTTTTCATGAGTGAATGAAGCTTCAATAAGCTGTTAGATGAAAGTAGCTCAGCCACTTCTGGGGTTGGGAGGGTGTACAATTTAATAAGAAATTCTTCAGCTCTATCTCAGGCAGGAGCGTCTAGTCACAGAAGGCTGCCAAGAAGTGGCTTCCATAGCTCCTCAGCTGCTGAGAAAACTGGCAGACAGGGGGTGTCCTTTCTTCCAGTCCTCCGAGGAAAGCATGGTCTAAAACTCAAGCTCTGTGATGTCAGGCATATGTCTTTGTCTCCCGTCGGAACCTAACAGAATATTTTTCAGATAAAAGTTATTAAATACATACTTTGTGTGTGTGTGTGTGATTGATTTCAACTTGCTGGTTAGAACTATAAATCCTTGAACCTCTGATTTCCCTAAGGAAGTTACATTTGAATTTTTCATTGCATTTTTTTCTCCTGGCTAAACATTACATATGTAGATTCTTGCTTAAAATATTCTCCAGTGACTTCTCATTACAAAGAGTGGTTCCCCCCCCCCCAACTCATGTGCTAATGAAACTGAAAAGGACCCTGTGGGGCTCCTGGGCGCGAAAGCCTTTTGGTCCCCATTTCTTGCAGGCAAGACTCCAGCCTCCACGACCTTCCCTGAGTTCCAAAGGGCAGATTCGAACAGTTGCTTATCAAGGGAGGAGCAGCCAAGAAACCCCCTGAGGCAAGATTAAAGGAACCAGAGGAGCTCATCAAGATTAGGAGAAGAGACCACCTGAGAAGAGATTAAGGAAGTACAGGCCCTGCATACCCTAATCTTGCCAGCAACCCCACCCTTGAACTATTGCTGTAAAGCTCCTCATCAAATCCTCCCGGGTTGGGATGCAGTTTTGAGAGGCAGGAGCCTGCTGTGTCCCCCTTTGCCAGGCAAAGCAATAAAGCTATGCTTTTCTACTTCACCCAAATCTCTGTCTCTGAGATTGGAATTGGCACCACTGTACAGAGGCTGAGCTTTCAGCATCACTAATGATAGGTCCTAGCCCGATGAAATAGTAACACTCATGCCAGCTTAAGATTGTTCACACAGGGCTCTGATTAGCTCAAGGCCCCAGTCTGGTTGCCTCTGGCATCTCTGTTTAACCCAGCTTACTGCTCAAACGTTACCATTTTCCTTGCATACCATGATGCGGGGTGGGGGGAAAAGTTGGAAGGCATTGCTCTATTGCAGAGGTCAGCAGACTTTTTCGGTAAAGGGTCAGGTAGTGAATAGTTAGGTTTTGGGGGCCATATGGTCTCTGTCTCAACTAAACTCTGCCATTGTAGCATGAAAGCAGCTACAGATAATGCTGAATAGACTGGGTGTGGCTGTATTACAACCAAACTATTTACAAAAATAGGTGGTGGGGGCTTCCCTCGTGGCGCAGTGGTTAAGAATCCGCCTGCCAATGCAGGGGACACGGGTTCGAGCCCTGGTCTGGGAAGATCCCACATGCCGTGGAGCAACTAAGCCCGTGCGCCACAGATACTGAGCCCACACACCACAACTACTGAGACAGTGCTCTAGAGCCCGTGAGCCACAACTACTGAGCCCATACACCAGAACTACTGAGACTGTGCTCTAGAGCCCACAAGCCACAACTACTGAGCCCAAGTGCCATAACTACTGAAGCCCACGTGCCTGGAGCCTGTGCTCTGCAACGAGAGAGGCCACCACGGTGAGAGGCCTGTGCACCGCAACGAAGAGTGGCCCCCGCTGACTGTAACTAGAGAGAGCCCACGCGCAGCAACAAAGACCCAACACAGCCAAAAATAATTAATTAATTAATTTAAAAAAAAAAATAGGTGGTGGGATGGGGATTTGGCCCAAGGGCCATGTTTGCCAACCTCTAGCCCACAGGATGAAGTTTACTCTCCTTGGTACAGTTGCTCTCCCCATGATGCTGCTCCTATCTACCTCTTCAGCTCCACTCTTCTACTGGCTCAAATGTCCCACACCCTGGAGATAGTTCATCTTGTTTTCAAACAGAGTTACGTGACCACCTGTGTCCCTGCTCCCAAAGCAATGTGCTCAGACATCTTGCCACTTCCATGTAATAATATTGGGTTGGCCAAAAAGTTCATTCGGGTTTTTCAGTAAGATGTTACAGGAAAACCCATACGAACTTTTTGGCCAACCCAATATGTTGGAAGGTCTGTCTTTTCCATCAGACTGTAAAATCTTTTATGGTGAAGACTATGTCACAGTTACATATGTATCCGTTAGGCAGTATCTGTCATATTGTTGGTTCTCCATGTTCACTGAATGTAGAAGAAGGAAGGATCGATGGAAAGAAGGGGAAAAGGAAGGAAGGGAGGAAGGAACAAAGGAAGAAAGGATTCTCTCTCTGGTTGAACATTTTAAGTAAAGTTTCATTGTCTCCAAAGAGTTTGGGTGTCAAGGGATAAGTCTTGATAAAAGAATGTCAGTCAGGGTGGTAAGGAAAATGAGTAGATGGTAGATTTAGGGAAAAATTGGGGCCAAAGGCAGTAGGAAGTTGTCTGAATTCTACAAAGTTTGTTGGCTGCATTTGAGCCTGCACTATGTCTGAATTACTTGGTGTTATCCCAGATAAACCCACATCATAAAAATGTTTGTCTCAGGTGGTGAGATAAAAGGTTACTGTGGCAAAAAGCAATTCAGCAATGCATTTGCAGTGACTCTGGGGCTTTACAATTTATGACAAGCAAATGAACCAGAAGTAAATGAATCAGAAACCGTAACAACTGCAAACTACAATTTAGTTAATGATATATCTCAATTAAGTACATTTAGAAACTTCATGAATTCATTTCTTTTTTTTTTTCTTTCTCTTTCTCTTTCTTTCTTATGAATTGTTTCCAGGTTTCCCCTCTGGTGTAAGTAATTATATGGCATTTTCAGTGTAATTTCATTTCATCACATCCAAGACCTGGAGTGAAAACTTCTTCATCTTAAAAAGAAAAAGTACAAAGTTTCATGAGCTAATCTTAAGTGTATCTCTCTGAGTTATGTTTCTCTAACTATTGGGGCTTAACCCCCAAGTATTTTTAGTGGTGGGTAATAAATCTAAGAAATAGAATCCAGAAAAATGCCAAAAATTAGAATATTATTTTTATTTTCATGTCATAATTTGTAAGTTGTAAATAACTTATTTCCATATTATTTTAATTTGTCCTATAAATCTGAATACTTTAGGAACCTAGACTGTAAATACTGAAGCTTTCAATCTTTCATTCTTTTGATATTGCCTTATATGGCCTGCGTAGAGTCACTGAAGAGACAGGCAAAGCAGAAATTTGGTATCTCCCCCCCAGGTCCTATCAGCGTGCAATACTGTCATGTGCCTGGGAAAATAAGGTGATTTTTTCTATTGACCTTTTTAGTTTATATTAAATGTTCTATGTATAATGCTATGACTTAATGTTGTTAATTTATGATTTAAAAAGTTTTATTTGATAGTAAGTTGATTTTGAAATTCATTTCCCAGGTTGGTATCACCTAACTTTTTCAGTTCTTCCAAAGTGATACAGACTTTACCCTCTAGAAGGTAAAATCTACTAGTTAGAAGAGGCCAATTATTCAAAACAAGGGGGTGCTGTAAGGATGAAATAAAATATGTATGCTTGTTCTTCTTCAGGAGCCATTATGTACTGAGATATGGTTGTTCAGTTGAGGTCCATAGGCGACTTCTTTTTGTAGGGAGTGTATGGCCTCTCTTAAGGGATTGGTTGTTCTGATGTCAATTATAAGGGCAAGAGGAGGTTCTTAAGTAAGAAATAAAGACTATGAAGGTAGGTCTTAGGTAGAGGGGAGAGAACACAGTCTTCGTCTGGCTCAGTCTTTTCTCTTTTTTCTAAACAGAAGAGTGTATATATCTAGTTCCATGTTCCCAGCAGACTTGGAGGATATGCTGGTACCCACTTGGGGAGATGAACCCAGAAAGAGGATGAGTTAGATACTGTGAGCCCCAGAAAGCAAGTGAGGTCTGTTAAGTAGAAGTATCTGCAGTCTCTTCACTCTAGGAATGTATTTTTTTCCTTTTGTTATGGCTGAGAGTTTGAAAAAGGCTTACCCAAATGTTTCAGCCTTGCATCAGCTATACCATCAGGTGCACAAGGTCAGGTTGGAGCTATGCTTCTGCTACTTATTTGAAAGAGTGCAGGGCTCTCTGAGATCAGTGTGGAGACAGCAGTGGGAAATGATGAGCGCTTTCTAAGGTGAGTGGGGCTTAGGATATACGTGGACCTTGATAGTCCAGTGACTACCATCCATGTAGAGGTCCTTCTTCAGGTTCTAACCTTTCATTATAAAAAGAGCCATGGCTGCTTAGGCCAGATGGGGACCTTCCAAAATCTTATAGTTCATTCAACAGGCTCCAGAGAGGCCCCAAGCAAATGCAATATCAAACCCACACAGAGGTGAAACAACATATTGGCCTATAATACTGCTTCTAGTCATTTTCAGTTTATGGTAATAGTGCTCTGATGGCATTAAGCATGTAATTTGAAAACACACAACAGTTTAAATTATACTTTTAATGAGATTAGTTTTTCTTCTCAGCTTGACTTGATCCTTCTACTATGTATTGCGACTCAAAAACATACCAGTGGACAATATTTTTTTAATTCCTAAATGTGTACTACGATGATGGAAGTAAAGCTGAGCTAGTACAATTCCAGAAACTTTTCCCTAGGTGTCCTAAATCAGTTAACCTAAGACGTTTCCATTATTGCCAAAAGGGAAAATATTCTTGGCTTTCACTCCTGTTTACACCTTGTCATATGCACGATAAAGCGTTTCCTCTCCTGATTCTCAAAAATTGGGAGACTAGCTAAATTATTCGTCACCAGGTAGAGTACACATTAAGCTCAGCTTTTGCTAAGATTTTTTTTTTTTTCTGCCGTCATTTATACCTCTAGGATAGATTGGATTTATGCAGAAGCAATTTTCGGGAGCATTTGAGTAATTCATCTTCCCCGAGTTCTCCGAGGAAGCACTATTTCACTGGCCAAATAAAATGCTTCTTTTATTTAACCAGGAATATAATGGAAGCAAATGTTTTCAGCATCAGCATTTCCCTTGGCCTAATATATGTTTTAATGTTCTATAAACTTAAATGATTTTAATGGCCTTACGTTCAGGAAACAAACACATAAATGAGTTGCAGAGAAAATTTTCCTTCAGCGTTTCTCTTTTTAATGCCTATCTGGGGAGAAAAGTATATGCAATTTCTATATTTTGAAGAAAATCTCCAAGTCCCTCAAGTTATCCCTGGAATGCATCAAGGGATATGTATGAAAAAAGGGTCTAAAAGCTAACATTTTGTTTACTATGTGACAAGATTTGTTAGATGATATGTTTTGAATGTTTAAAAATGTTTTTAACCCTTATGTGATCTATATGCTTTTATTGTTATCATGCTCATTTTACAGATGAAGAAATGGAGGCCCAAAGAAATTAAATAACTTGCTCAAGGCTCTACCACCATTAGGCAGTAGAGGGAGTGTTCACACTCGGACTTGCTCCAGAACCTGTGCTCTTAGCCCCAGGCTATCTTGTGCCCTGTCATCTAGTTGAGTACATGTGCCAGGTGCCTCACCTGTGATATTGCTGATACCTGCCACAGCGGTGAAGGAGATATTATTGCCTTCCATTTTCTAGATGAGAAATGAGAGGCTTACCAAGACCAAAGAAGTGGTCAGAGCTCACATGGCTCATAAGGAGTAATTCTGGGATGTGAACTCCGATCTTCTGAGTTTTGTTCTTTCCAAGACCACACACTTTTACTCAGTTCAGTGCCACTAAGATGGTTAAAGTTTTCACTGTGTACTCTAAAATCTATTTTGGAAGGAGGGATAATTTAAGGGCTAATTCTAGAGCTTCCAAAAAAACTTTCTAAGGGACTTCGCATATTCACAGAGGAGATCAAAAATTAAATTTAGGACTAGGTTCTTGGGGTGATTGTAATTGGGGATTGTAACTCAGAGGCAAGCCGTGAGTTGGGGGTCAACCTGAACTGATTTTCTAAGAGGAGCCCCTGGGAATTTAAAAGTGGGTGGTGAAATATTAGGGAAAAAAAGGAGCAGAAACAACACAAAAGACATTTCTATATAGTACCTAGAATCAGGATTGGAGGTCTTTGAAGACCCTGTGCCATGTTTAGGAAATCAGCTGAAAATGGGTCAAAAGCCATGAATACAACTGGCCATAAATACAGCTAGATAAAACTTTTCCAAGTAAATGCATCCATAGCTGACTTTTTGGATTAAGCTTTAGGATGGTGAGTTATAAAGCCTATTAATGTATCCCAATATTTTCACTAACATCTGCCATTCAAATAAAGTATATTGTGCTTTCCAGAACATCTAGAAAAGAGCTTTAAAACTACCTCGGGGAACACAGTGACCGTACAAGTGAAAACCAGGGGTTGTTTTCTAAAGACTGATAATCATTCTATTCAGAGGTCGATCATTGATTTAGCTATTTTGAAAGTGTTTATCAGTATACTGTTTTAAGGCACAAATATGGAAGATAAAAAGGCAATTAATTAAAATATTTAAAAGATCTAATAGTAATGCTAAGAACAGCAGAATAAAACCTCAATTAGATAACTGAATTTAGACAAAATAGCTGACCGTCCTATCCTCTCCCAGCAGGTACTTCAGTGTATAACGAATGACACTGCCTTCTGAATGGCAGAAGAGGGGTCGAGCTAACACTCCTCAGACCTGGAGGACTATTGATTGATAAGCCTCAGCTGACACAACCTTTTAATTTACACAACAGTGGTTCACCTCTCGATCTGTAGAAGTTCTCCAACAAGCAGGATGGGGCTAGCCTTAGGCAACAGTGTGTAGTAGGAGAAGTTAATGTCTCCTTCTTGCTCTTTTTGTCATATTTTCTCCCCCTCTCTCTAGGGGGGTACTCCTAGATGTGTCCTTTTCCTTATAGAGTGAGTTGTCCAATAAGGTCCCTTCACTGAGCCAGTGGGGATTTAAGTGTAATTCACCCCTGGAGCCTGTTTACAAGCAGAATTAGAGATGGAGGTGTGTGTGATGGAGAGTAGAGAGGACCTCAAACAGGGCCCTTTGCTTTATATTTTGTCTCGCTGGTCATAATCCACTAGCGGGCAAGCATTGCTTTGTGAAGCTTTTACTTTATTTATACGTTGTGTGTGTGTGTGTGTGTGTGTGTGTGTGTGTGTGTGTGTGTGTGTGTGTGTGCTATGAGACAACGAGGACTATATTTCAAACTGTAGGTCATGGTAAAGACCATCTGCAGTCCAGCGGTAGTGTGGCTAATCTGGATTTGTGCACCAGCATGCAATGGTTCAAACCCCAGCTATGCAATTAAGTAGTTTTGTGACTCTGGGCAAATTATTCAGACCACTTGTGACATAATTTCCTAATCCTAAATAAGTGTAATAACAGGGCCTTTCTCACAGGGTTGTTGTGGTCACTAAAAGAAATTAGCAAAAGCAAAGCACTTAAAATAGTGCCTGGCATTCAGTAGGTGATCTTGGATTATGATTGTTGTTATTACTGTCATTACTGTCACCTGGGTAGGCTGGATGCCTTACTGCCACCTGTCCTCCTGGGAGAGACTGAGAGGAGTGTGTCCTGAGACCAGCATCACTCATGTTATACACAAAGTGGCGTGTTTCCCAGGGCTCCTCCCAGGGATTAGTGTGCAGTAACTGATGAAGTTCTGATTGCACCTGCTTGCTTTCATAGGCCAGTTACCTCTAGTTTGATTTCTTTCTGGAATGAACACAGGATTTGCTCAGCAGCCATGCATGCATCATTATGCAACTCATATTTGCAGAGTCCTCCTGGATGCCAGGAGCTGTTCTAGGTGTTGATGGCAGTAAGCAAAATGGCTGAGGTTCCAGTCCTCAGGAATTTTTCAGTGGGAGGAAGAAAATAAATAAGTACAAGTTTAATATAATAGTGCTAAGTGTTATAAAAAATGAGGCAAGGTAAGGATGATAGAGATTGAAATGGGGCTGGGACTGTTGGAGTGATGTTTAGTTGGGTTGGGCAGTGAATGTCTCTCTGCTGACATTGGAGCAGAGAGCTGTGTGAAAAGTGGGGGGTAGCATGCCCTATCTGGGAGAGGAAACTTCCCGGCAGAGCTAGCTCAGGCCCTAAGGTGGGAGGGTGTTTGGCATGTTCCAGGGACATCAAAGAGGCCAGTATGGATATAGTGCAGTGGGCAAGGGCCAGAGTAATAGAGACGAGGTCAAAGGGTGCAGAAGGGGCTAAATCATGGAGGGTCTTAGAGGCCGTGGTAAGAATTTTGGGTTTTATTCTGGGTGAGATGAAAAGTCATTGAAGTGTTGGGATTGGAGAAGTGATTATTTTCAAAGGATCACTCTGGCTGTTGTGAGAAGAGTATGGCAGAGAATGGGTGGAAACAGAGACCTGATAGAAGGCAAGAATCCAGAGGAAAGGTGATGGTGACTAGAAACATGGTAGTTCTTGAAGAGGTGAGAAGCGGTGGGATCCTGGATAGCTGCTGAAGCAGGAGCCAATGGAATTTGCTGATGGACTGCATCCTGGAGTGGGAGAGAAGGAGATGGGTCAGTAAACGCTTTTACTCGGAAATGCCGCAAACTTGAATTTTGTCCCATCAGCCAGCTTTCTTGGTTGCAAGTGAGAGAAACCCAATTCAAACTAGCTTAAGTTAAAAAAAAAATCATGAAACCAAACTAAAAAGAGCAGGGGAAATGCTGGTCTCAGGACACTCTTTTCTCAGTCTCTCGCATTGATTTCTCTCTGTCGTCATCTTCTTTCTCTCAGAATAATTTCCCCATGGTTGTGGGCATTTATGAGGTAAGATTCTTAACCACTTGTACCTAGAAAGGTAGGAAATTTCTTCATCCTGCCTAGGTCAAGAGCATCCTTGAAGGAAAGTTACCACAGAGGTATCACCTAAACATCCAGGCCAGTTTCTGCTTACCACCCTCAATCAGGGACTACCAGAAATGCCCCGGTTTAAATCACCTCTCTCCCTAGTCCCATTCATCCTCCCAAGTAAGAATCTAGAGCAGTTCAGAAGCTACAGACCTTCTGCCAGACACTGTGTGGATTTGGAGGAATTTCAGCTTTTTGTATAGGCCAAGAATCAAAAGGATGAGTAGGAGTAGGCACCACCATTAGGGAGAATATGACAGGCAGCAAGTTAGGTCTGACAACTTAAACAACCCCAGTGAGCTGGTAAGGCCCTTTTCTGTTTCAAAATCCTTTCACAGTTTATTTGATCTCCACAGTAGTCCCTGAAATTGAGTAAGACAGGAAACAAGCTGCCACTCATTCATCACCCTTCTCCTTTCCCCTTCCCTCCCCCAAATCATTTAGAGTGAAGGAAAAGGAGATCAGAGAGGTTAGGGCATCAATCCATGCTGAAAAGCTATTAGGTGGCAGCTTCAGGTATGGATTCCTCAATCTTCTCAGTGCTACTCCTAATCAGTGCTACTCCTAATTGTATAGAAAACCATATTCGATCACTCATACGTTCCCTAAAGTAGATTGCTGATGCTTCTGTGGCTTTTCTTAAGAGGCTTACCAGATTGTGCAGTTTCTTTCTTTGATAGTAAAACAAAAGAAACGCAAACACCAAGCACAGAAAAAAGAAATCAGACAACTCTCAGGCTAAGAAATGCAAATTGCTACACAGAAGTATCATGGGAGACTGTTATAAAACATTTTGGACAAAAACATTAGTACCATATCTGATGAGAAGGCAGCCTACCCAAAGAGCTAAAGGCTCTGTAAAACAAACAGCCCCAAAACAAAAACCTGAAATGAACAGGAATGTTTGGGAAGGGTGGCTGGTTATTCTCTCATCTGGGTAGCACCCGTTCCCCAACCCCCTCACCCCATACAGAGCTTGGTGCCCATAGCATCTCCTTCAGAAGTCAAGGACAACGATCTGACATGGTGAGACAAGTTAGTCATGCAAACCAAATCTTTCATGATGAGAGTTTGTGAAAATTCTCATTCAATTTTGCTCTCAGCACTTTCTGAACTGACAGCAATGATAAACACAGCTTTCTAAGTTTGTTTTTCTAAAGTCTAGACACAATATATGTAGTTTTTAATATACCATGAACAATCTCCCTGCTATAAAAGGCTGTACAGTCCACAGATTCTTATAATGAAGTTCTGATATTTGTTAATGTGAATAATTTTTCTTGTACTTCATATCAATTCAACATTTATTTCTCTATTTACTCGCACATTCACTCACTCACATATTCACTCTCTCCCTCTTACCTTCCTTAATTTCACTAAATATTTCATGAGTGCCTACTATGTACAGGGCTCCAAGGTAGATAGGACAGGGTCTTTTTTTTTTTTTTTTTTTTTTTTTTTTTTTTGCGGTACGCGGGCC